>NC_140990.1:9022941-9074507 GCF_052327205.1 Somniosus microcephalus | reverse complement strand
AAGAGAGAGATGGGGCAGAGAATTCCAAAGATTCACCACCCACCAGGAGGTCACCGGGGCTGAGAAGGTCTCATTATGGGGACGGAACCATCGAATGAAACAGCACAGAAGGAGGCCATTCGGCCCACCGTGCCTGTGCCGGCTCTTTGGTCGAGCTCTCCGATTAGTCCCACTCCCCACTGCTCTTTCCCCCTCGCCCTGTAAATGTCTCCCCTTCAAGTATTTACCCACTTCTTTTTTGAGAGTTACTATTGAATCTGCTTCCACCGCCCTTCCAGGCAGCGCGTTCCAGATCATAACTGGCAGTGTTTAAAATCTGTTTCCTCATGTCGCCTCTGGTTCTTTTGCCTGAAATCTGTGTCCTCTGGTTACCGACCCTCCAGCCACTGGAAACAGTTTCTCCGTATTTACTCTATCCAAACCCTTCATGGTTTTGACCCCCTCTATCAGATCTCCCCTTAACCTTAGCTGGGCAGGTGGAAGGGGTATCAGTGGGAGAGCATTGTGGGGGTAGTGATCATAAAAACATAGAAACATAGAAGATAGGAGCAGGAGTAGACCATTCAGCCCTTTAATGAGATCATGGCTGATCATCCAAATTCAGTACCCTATCCCTGCTTTCTCCCCATATCCCTTGATCCCTTTAGCCTTAAGAAATATATCCAACTCCTTCTTGAATATATTTAATGAATTGGCCTCAACTGCCTTGTGTGGCAGAGAATTCCACAGGTTCACCACTCTCTGGGTGAAGAAATTCCTCGTCATCTCAGTCCTAAATGGCTTACCCCTTATCCTTAGACTGTGACCCCTGGTTCTGGACTCCCCCGCCATCGGGAACATCCTTCCTGCATCTAGTCTGTCCAGTCCTGTTAGAATTTTATAAGTTTCAGTAAGATCCCCTCTCATTCTTCTAAACTCCAGCGAATATAAGCCCAATCGACCCAATCTCTCCTCATACGTCATTCCTGCCATCCCAGGTGTCAGCCTGGTGAATCTTCGCTGCACTCCCTCCATGGCAAGAACATCCTTCCTCAGATAAGGCGACCAAAACTGCACACAATACTCAAGGTGTGGTCTCACCAAGGCCCTGTACAACTGCAGCAAGACATCCCTGCTCCTGTACTCGAACCCTCTCGCTACGAAGGCCAACACACACGCCCAACCAGCTTTGTGTTGTCTGCAAACTTGGAGATATTACATCTAGTTCCCTCGTCTAGATCATTTATATATATATTGTGAATAGCTGGGGTCCGAGCACAGATCAGCGATATCGCTCTAGAATTCTTTAAAATAGGCTTTGCTGACTCAGCAAATCTTATTTGCTTTGCTGTTTTTTGGCTGATGAAATAAAAGTTCTTTTTGGGCTGCAGGTATTTAATTGAGTTAGTTCCTGCTTGCTGTCAGTCCTGGCCCCTGGTCCCGCCATTCCTGCACCTCATTGGCTGACACGCCGCAGTCAGTCGACACCACAAGGGGATCTCGATGGTCGGGGAGTCCAGAACCAGGGCTCACAGTCTAAGGATAAGGGGTAAGCCATTTAGGACAGAGATGAGAAGGAATTTCTTCACCCAGACAGTGATGTGCTGTGAGGAGGATGCTGAGAAACTCCAGGATGATTTGGACAGGTTGGGTGATTGGGCAGAAGCATGGCAGATGCAGTATAATGTGGATAAATGCGAGGTTATCCACTTTGGTGGCAAAAACAGGAAGGCAGATTATTATCTGAATAGCAATAGATTGGGAGAAGGGGAAGTGCAACGAGACCTGGGTGTCCTTGTGCACCAGTCGCTGAAGGTAAGCATGCAGGTGCAGCAGGCGGTTAAGAAGGCAAATGGTATGTTGGCCTTTGTAGCGAGAGGGTTTGAGTACAGGAACAAGGATGTCTCGCTGCAGCTGTACAGGGCCTTGGTGAGACCACACCTTGAGTATTGTGTGCAGTTTTGGTCGCCTTATCTGAGGAAGGATGTTCTTGCCATGGAGGGAGTGCAGCGAAGATTCACCAGGCTGACACCTGGGATGGCAGGAATGATGTATGAGGAGAGATTGGGTTGATTGGGCTTATACTCGCTGGAGTTTAGAAGAATGAGAGGGGATCTCATTGAAACTTATGAAATTCTAACAGGACTAGACAGACTAGATGCAGGAAGGATGTTCCCGATGGTGGGGGAGTGCAGAACCAGGGGTCACAGTCTAAAGATAAGGGGTAAGCCATTTAGGACAGAGATGAGGAGGAATTTCTTCACCCAGAGGAGTGGTGAACCTGTGGAATTCACTACATAGAAACATAGAAGATAGGAGCAGGAGTAGGCCATTCGGCCCCTCGAGCCTGCTCCGCCATTCAATGCGATCATGGCTGATCATCCAAATTCAGTACCCGGTCCCTGCTTTCTCCCCATACCCCTTGATCCCTTTAGCCTTAAGAAATATATCCAACTCCTTCTTGAATATATTTAATGAGCTGGCCTCCACCGCCTTCTGTGGTAGAGAATTCCACAGGTTCACCACTCTCTGGGTGAAGAAATTCCTCCTCATTTCTGTCCTAAATGGCCTACCCTTTATCCTCAGACTGTGTCCCCTGGTTCTGGACTCCCCGACCATCGGGAACATCCTTCCTGCATCTAGTCTGTCTAGTCCTGTTAGTATTTTATAAGTTTCAATGAGATCACCTCTCATTCTTCTAAACTCCAGCGAGTACAAGTCCAATCGACCCAATCTTTTTTTTTAATTCATTGATGGAATGTGGGCGTCGCTGGCTAGGCTTGCATTCAGTGCCCATCCCTAATTGCCCTTGAGAAGGTGGGGGTGAGCCGTCTTCTTGAACCGCTGCAGTCCATATGGTGTAGGTACACCCACAATGCTGTTAGGAAGGGAGTTCCAGGATTTTGGCCCAGCGACAGTGAAGGAACGGCGATACAGGTCCAAGTCAGGATGGTGTGTGGCTTGGAGGGGAACTTGTAGGTGGTGATGTTCCCATGTGTCTGCTGCCCTTGTCCTTCGAAGTGGTAGAGGTCGCGAGTTTGGAAGGTGCTGTTAAAGGAGCTTTGGCGAGTTGCTGCAGTGCATCTTGTAGATGGTACACACTGCAGCCACAGTGCGCCGGTGGTGGAGGGAGTGAATGTTGAAGGTGGTGGATGGAGTGCCAATCAAGCGGGCTGCTTTATCCTGAATGGTGTCGAGCTTCTTGAGTGTTGTTGGAGCTGCACTCAACCAGGCAAGTGGAGAGTATTCCATCACACTCCTGACTTGTGCCTTGTAGATGGTGGAAAGGCTTTGGGGAGTCAGGAGGTGAGACACTCGCTGCAGAATTCCCAGCCTCTGGCCTGCTCTTGTAGCCACAGTATTTATATGGCTGGTCCAGTTCAGTTTCTGATCAATGGTAACCCCCAGGATGTTGATAGTGGGGGATTCAGCGATGGTAATGCCATTGAATGTCAAGGGGAGATGGTTAGAGTCTCGCTTGTTGGAGATGGTCATTGCCTGGCACTTGTGTGGTGCGAATGTCACTTGCCACTTGTCAGCCCAAGTCTGAATGTTGTCCAGGTCTTGCTGCATATGGACACGGACTGCGTCAGTATCTGACGAGTCTCGAATGGTGCTGAACAGTGTGCAATCATCAGCGAACATCCCCACTTCTGACCTTATGATGGAGGGAAGGTCATTGATGAAACAGCTGAAGATGGTTGGGCCTAGGACACTGCCCTGAGGAACTCCTGCAGTGATGTCATGTGATTGAGATGAATGATCTCCAACAACCACAGCCAACTTCCTTTGTGCTAGGTATGATTCCAACCAATGGAGAGCTTTCCCCTTGATTCCCATTGACTTCAGTTTTGCTAGGGCTCCTTGATGCCACACTCGATCAAATGCTGCCTTGATGTGAAGGGCAGTCACTCTCACCTCACCTCTTGAGTTCAGCTCTTTTGTCCATGTTTGGATCAAGGCTGTAATGAGGTCAGGAGCTGAGTGGCCCTGGCAGAACCCAAACTGGGCGTCAGTTAGCAGGTTATTGCTGAGTAAGTGCCACTTGATAGCACTGTCGACGACACCTTCCATCACTTTGCTGATGATTGAGAGTAGACTGATGGGATGGTAATTGGCCGGGTCGGATTTGTCCTGCTTTTTGTAGACAGGACATACTTGGGCAATTTTCCACATTGCCGGGTAGATGCCAGTGTTGTAGCTGTACTGGAACAGCTTGGCTAGGGGCACAGCTCGTTCTGGAGCACAAGTCTTCAGTACTATTGCCGGAATGTTGTCAGGGCCCATAGCCTTTGCAGTATCCAGTGTCTTCAGCCGTTTCCTGACATCACGTGGAGTGAATTGAATGGGCTGAAGACTGGCATCTGTGATGCTGGGGACCTCAGGAGGAGGCCGAGATGGATCGTCCACTCAGCCCTTCTGGCTGAAGATAGTTGCAAATGCTTCAGCCTTGTCTTTTGCACTCACGTGCTGGGCTCCACCATCATTGAGGATGGGGATATTTTTGGAGCCTCCTCCTCCTGTTAACTGTTTAATTGTCCACCACCACTCATGACTGGATGTGGCAGGACTGCAGAGCTTTAATTTGATCCGATGGTTGTGAGATCGCTTAGCTCTGTCTATCGCATGTTGCTTCTGTTGTTTGGCATGCAAGTAGTCCTTGCTTTTGCACTCTACGCCTCTCCTAAAGCAGGGGAGTTATGATGAATTGTTACAGTTTTTTTTGCAGAGTGACCAAGGCTGTCTGCAGGAAACAATTTTGCATTTGAAAGAAGCTTGTATTGTGAAGCTTGTGCCCCTTTGCCAGGCCCGCTGCCTGCGGCCCCTCTCCCAGATTCCAGCCCCAGCTCTGTGCTGACTGAGCTGCTCTCACCTGGGGACAGCGCGTCACAATCGGCCCCAGCGCACCTGAGCTGGAGAGGAGGCCCCGCCCCCTTGCCGCGCCGCCATTGGTTGGAGGACCAGGCCGTCCAGTTCAGTCCTCCCAGCTCAGCCCTGCTCCTATTGGTCAGCACTCCTGTCAGTCAGAATCACATTGCTCTGGCTCACTCCGCCACCCCGCGCGGTTCAATCGGCTCCGTTCGGCGTCTGCGGAGATCCGGCCCGCCCGAGTCTCAGGTTTGGTTTTTCTCATATTTTACTTCATAATCTCGCTCTCCGCTCCCCCCCTCACCTCGATTTAAATCGATTCCCCAACACTTTACTTTACCCGGCCGCTGATTCCGCCTCTCCCCCGGACCCGGGCTTCCGTCTGCTCCCCGGAGGCCCCGCGCAGGCGCACTGGCAGCTTCGTGTTGTGGTGAGGGGGCCGAATGAGCATGCGCGGCCCCGCCTCTCCACATTTAAAGGGACACCCACCCCCTCCACATTTAAAGGGACACCCAGCCCCTCCACATTTAAAGGGAAACCCACCCCCTCCACATTTAAAGGGAAACCCACCCCCTCCACATTTAAAGGGAAACCCACCCCCTCCACATTTAAAGGGACACCCACCCCCTCCACATTTAAAGGGAAACCCACCCCCTCCACATTTAAAGGGAAACCCACCCCCTCCACATTTAAAGGGAAACCCATCCCCTCCACATTTAAAGGGACACCCACCCCCTCCACATTTAAAGGGACACCCACCGCCTCCATATTTAAAGGGACTCCCTTCCCCCCCCCCTCATGTCCTCTACTGTGGAGGAGGAATTCCTGGAGTGTTTACGGGATGGTTTCCTGGACCAATATGTCGAGGAACCAACCAGAGATCAGGCCATCTTAGACTGGGTATTATGTAACGAGAAAGGATTAATTAGCAATCTTGTTGTACGAGGCCCCTTGGGTCGGAGTGATCATAATATGATCGAATTCTTCATTAAGATGGAGAATGAAGTTGTTGACTCAGAGACTAGGGTCCTAAATTTAAATAAAGGAAACCATGATGGTCTGAGGAGCGAGTTGGGTAGGATTGATTGGGGAATGTCACTCAAAGGATTGACGGTGGATAGGCAATGGCAAACATTCAAAGACCGCATGGATGAACTAAAGAATTTGTTCATCCCAGTTTGGCATAAAAATAAAACAAAAAAGGTGACTCAACCGTGGCTAACAAGGGAAATTAGGGATAGCATAAGATCCAAGGAGAGGACATATAAATTGGCCAGAAAAAGCAGTAAACCTGAGGATTGGGAGCAGTTTAGGATTCAACAAAGGAGGACAAAGGGATTAATTCAGAAGGGGAAAATAGAATATGAGAGTAAGCTTTCAGGGAACATAATAACTGACTGTAAAAGCTTTTATAGATATGTGAAGAGAAAAAGAACATAAGAACATAAGAACTAGGAGCAGGAGTAGGCCATACGGCCCCTCGGGCCTGCTCCGCCATTCAATAGGATCATGGCTGATCTGAACCTAGACTCACGTCCACTTCCCTGCCCGCTCCCCGTAACCCCTAATTCCTTTATCAGTTCAGAAATTGTCTATCTCCGTTTTAAATTTATTTAATGTCGCAGCTTCCACAGCTATCTGAGGTAGCAAATTCCATAGATTTACCACCCTCTGAGTGAAGAAGTTTCTCCTCATCTCAGTTTTGAAACGGCAGCCCCTTATTCTAAGATTATGCCCCCTAGTTCTAGTCTCACCCATCAGTGGAAACATTCTCCCCGCATCCACCCGATCAAGCCCCCTCACAATCTTATATGTTTCGATAAGATCACCTCTCATTCTTCTGAATTCCAATGAGTAGAGGCCCAACCTACTCAACCTTTCCTCATAAGTCAACCCCCTCATCTCCGGAATCAACCGAGTGAACCTTCTCTGAACTGCCTCAAGAGCAAGTATATCTTTTCTTAAATATGGAAACCAAAACTGCATGCAATATTCCAGGTGTGGCCTCACCAGTACCCTGTATAACTGAAGCAAGACTTCCCTGCTTTTAAACTCCATCCCCCTTGCAATAAAAGCCAAGATTCCATTGGCCTTCCTGATCACCTGCTGTACCTGCATACTAACCTTCTGTGTTTCATGCACCAGGACCCCCAAATCCCTTTGTACTGTAGCGCTGTGCAGTTTTTCTCCATTTAGATAATAACTTGCTCTTTGATTTTTTCTGCCAAAGTGCATAACCTCACACTTTCCAACAGTACATTCCATCTGCCAAATTTCTGCCCACTCACTTAGCCTGTCTATGTCCTTTTGCAGGTTTTTTATGTCCTCCTCACTCACTGCTTTCCCTCCCATCTTTGTATCGTCGGCAAACTTGGATATGTTGCACTCGGTCCCCTCCTCCAAATCGTTAATATAGATTGTAAAGAGTTGGGGTCCCAGCACTGTCCCCTGCGGAACACCACTAGTTACTGATTGCCAACCCGAGAATGAACCATTTATCCCAACTCTCTGTTTTCTGTTAGATAGCCAATCTTCCACCCATGCCAGTATATTACCCCCAATCCCGTGATTTTTTATCTTGTGCAGTAATCTTTTGTGTGGCACCTTGTCAAATGCCTTTTGGAAGTCCAAATACACCACATCCACTGGTTCCCTTTATCCACCCTGTTTGTTACATCCTCAAAGAATTCAAGCAAATTTGTCAAACATGACTTCCCCTTTATAAAACCATGCTGACTCTGTCCGATTAAATTATGCTTATCCAAATGTCCTGTTACTGCTTGCTTAATAATAGAGTCATAGAGTTATACAACACAGAAAGAGGCCCTTCGGCCCATCGTGTCCGCGCTGGCCATCAAGCCCTGTGTATTCTAATCCCATTTTCCAGCACTTGGTCCGTAGCCTTGTATGCTATGGTGTTTCAAGTGGTCATCCATATGCTTCTTGAATGTTGTGAGGGTTCCTGCCTCTACCACCCTTTCAGGCAGTGAGTTCCAGATTCCAACCATCCTCTGGGTGAAAAAGTTCTTCCTCAAATCCCCTCTAAACCTCCTGCCCCTTACCTTGAATCTATGCCCCCTTGTTATTGACCCCTCTACTAAGGGAAAAAGTTCCTTTCTACCTACCCTATCTATGCCCCTCATAATTTTGTACACCTCAATCAGGTCCCCCCTCAGCCTTCTCTGCTCCAAGGAAAACAACCACAGCCTGTCCAGTCTTTGTTCATAGCTGAAGCGCTCCAGCCCAGGTAACATCCTGGTGAATCTCCTCTGCACCCTCTCCAAAGCAATCACACCCTTCCTATAGTGTGGCGACCAGAACTGCACACAGTATTCCAGCTGTGGCCTAACCAGTGTTTTGTACAGCTCCATCATAACCTCCCTGCTCTTATATTCTATGCCTCGGCTAATGTAGGGAAGTATCCCATATGCCTTTTTAACCACCTTATCCACCTGTTCTGCTGCCTTCAGGGACCTATGTACATGCACACCAAGGTCCCTTTGATCCTCTGTCTTTCCTAGGGTCTTACCATTAATTGTGTATTCCCTTGCCTTGTTAGTCCCTCCAAAATGCATCACCTCACACTTTTCAGGGTTAAATTCCATTTGCCACTGTTCCGCCCATCTGACCAACCCATCTATATCGTCCTGCAGACTGAGGCTACCCTCCTCGCTATTTACCAACCCACCAGTTTTTGTGTCAGCTGCGAACTTACTGATCATACCTTTTACATTCACATCCAAATCATTAATGTAGACCACAAACAGCAAGGGACCGAGCACCGATCCCTGCGGTACCCCACTGGACACAGGCTTCCAGTCACAAAAACAACCTTCGACCATCACCCTCTGCCTTCTGCCACTAAGCCAGTTTTGGATCCAATGTGCCAAGGCACCCTGGATCGCATGGGCTCTTACCTTCTTGACCAGTCTCCTATGCGGGACTTTATCGAAAGCCTTACTGAAATCCATGTATATCACATCCACTGCGTTACCCTCATCCACACACCTAGTCATCCCCTCGAAAAAATCAATCAAATTAGTCAGACATGATCTTCCCTTGACAAAGCCATGCTGACTATCCCTGATTAATACTTGCCTCTCCAAGTGGAGACTAATTCTGTCCCTCAGAATTTTTTCCAATAATTTCCCTACCACTGATGTTAGGCTCACTGGCCTGTAATTCCCTGGTTTATCCCTACTACCCTTCTTGAATAATGGTACTACGTTAGCTGTTCTCCAGTCCTCTGGCACCTCCCCTGTGGCCAGAGAGGTTCTGAAAATTTGTGTCAGAGCCCCTGCAATCTCCTCCTTTGCCTCCCACAGCAGCCTGGGATACATCTCGTCCGGGCCTGGGGATTTATCCACTTTTAAGCCTGCTAAAACCGCTAGTACCTCCTCCCTCATGATGCTAATATGTTCAAGTATATCACAGTCCCCCTGCCCGATTTCTATGTCTACATCGTCCTTCTCCATAGTGAACACAGATGCAAAAAATTCATTTAAAACCCCACCTACATCTTCTGGCTCCACACACAGATTGCCACTTTGGTCCCTAATGGGCCCTGCTCTTTCCCTAGTTATCCTCTTGCCCTTAATATACTTATAAAACACCTTAGGATTTTCCTTTATTTTGCTCGCCAGTGTTATTTCATGGCCTCTCCTCGCTCTCCTATTTTCTTTCTTAAGTATCCCCCTGCACTTTTTATACTCCTCTAGGGCTTCCTCTGTCCTTAGTCCTTTGTATCTGCCAAAAGCCCCCCTCTTTTTCCTAATCCATTCTCGTATATCCCTTGACATCCAAGGTTCCCTGGGCTTGTTGGTCCCACCCTTGACCTTTACGGGAACATGTTGCCATTGTACTCTCTCAATTTCCTTTCTGAAAGACTCCCATTGCCCTGATGTGAATTTTCCTACAAGTAGCTGATCCCAGTCCACTTTGGCCAGATCCTGCCTTATCATATTAAAATCGGCCTTCCCCCAATTTAGAACCTTTATTTCCGGTCCATCTCTGTCCTTTTCCATGACTACCTTAAATCTCACTGAATTATGGCCACTGTCACCAAAGTGCTCACCTACTAACACTTCTACCACTTGCCCGGCCACATTCCCTAGAATTAGGTCCAGTACCGCCCCCTCTTGTAGGACTTTCTACATGCTGGCTCAAAAAGCTCTCCTGGATGCACTTTAAGAATTCTGCACCCTCTAAGCCTTTCACACTCTGACTATCTCAGTTAATATTGGGGAAGTTGAAATCCCCCACTATTATTACCCTATTATTTGCAAACTTCTCTGAGATTTGCCTACATATCTGTTCCTCTATCTCCCCCTGACTGTTTGGGGGCCTATAGTACACTCCCAGCAAAGTGCTTGCCCCCTTTTTGTTTTTAAGTTCTACCCATATGGCCTCATTAGAGGAACCTGCTAAGGTATCATCCCTCCTTACAGCAGTACTTGACTCCCCAATTAATATTGCGACACCCCCTCCTCTTTTACCCTCCCCGCCCCCTGTCTCACCTGAAGATTCTATACCCCGGAATATTGAGCTGCCAGTCTTGCCCCTCCCTCAACTATGTCTCCGTGAAAGCAACAATATCATAATCCCATGTGTTCATCAACACCTTCAGTTCATCCACCTTATTCGCAAGACTCCTTGTATTATGTCCGTGAATGATTGAGACACGGACAGCAGGAGTTGAACAAAACAAGTCTTTACTGGTGGAAGTCAATAGTGAAACTGAAAACAACAGAGGCTCACTAGCGCCTTTTATACAGGGGTGGTCACTGCCGGTACTGCAGTCTGAGACCAGTTATTCTCTTAAAGCTACATACACAACAATTCCTCCCCTTTTAGATAAACAGTACATAACATTCATTTAACAACTAAATGATAACTAATTACAATCACAATTACGGTTGCAAGATACATTGGTTAAGTTTAAGCAATTATAAGTTCAGTCTGTGAGGAGGCTTCCTGATTCTGTTTGGATAACTCCTCTTTGGGGTATCAGGTTCTTCTGGCAATGTTGAGTCGGGATCAATGTCGTTGTTTGGTTCATCTGCTTCCAATATCACCGGTTCTGCGGTAGCTGCAATTGGTACGTCAATTTCATTGCCAGGTGTATCGGATCGTGGTGTGGAGTTGACGTTTTCCAGTGACTCTAGAATCTGGTCAGCATGGCATCTTACAATGCTCTCTCCAACGTCCACGGTATACATGAGAGGTCCTTGCCGTGTACAAATCGTTCCTGGCTGCCATTTCTCAGTGCGGTAGTCCCGGGCCAAAACTGGTTGACCTATCTTAAAACTCCTGGTCGGCCTTTCATTCATATTCTGAAACTGCCTGTTCTCCACATCTCTTCGGACGTTTGGCTTAACCAAATCCAAGCGGCATCGTAGTCTTTGATTGAAGAACATCATGGCTGGAGTTTGGTTGGTAACCGCATGTGTCGCATTCCGGTAGGCAAACAAGAAGTTGTCCACCTTGTGTTGTAGGGGTATATCTTCATTACACATTGCCTTGATAGCTTTCTTGAATGTTTGGACAAACCTCTTGGCCAATCCATTAGTGGCTGGATGATATGGGGCAGATGTGTAATGCTTAAGACCATTGTTCTTTAAGAACCTCCGGAACTCTTCAGACACAAACTGTGGTCCATTGTCAAAGCAAATCTGTTCAGGCAGCCCATTCCTGGCGAATATGGTTCGTAAAACTGTGATAGTTTTTTCCGTGGTGGTTGAGGACATTTTTATTACCTCTGGCCACTTTGAATGTGCATCCACTGCAATTAAAAACATCGAGTCCATGAAGGGACCAGCAAAATCAATGTGCACCCTTTGCCATGGAGATGAGGGCCACTCCCATGGATGCAGAGGAGCTTGTGGTGGGGCATTTTGGACCTTCTGGCATCCTGCACAGCTCTTGGTCATCTCTTCGATTTCTCTATCGATTCCCGGCCACCACACAAATGCTCTGGCTAAGTTCTTCATTTTTACCCCACCCAGATGACCCTCATGAAGCTCATTGAGCACTCTATCCATCAACTTAGGTGGAATTACTACTCTGGCTCCACACATCAAGGTTCCTCTGCACACTGACAGCTGTTCTCTTCTCGGCGAGAATGCTGGCAGCAGTGGTTCGCCATGTGCTGGCCATCCCTTCACCATTAAATCATAGACCCATGATAGTGTCGGGTCATTCCGTGTTTCCTTTTCTATGTTGGCATTCGTCACAGGGAGATATTCGACTATGGTCGAGTGGAATAACTCCATTGGATCCACTGCAAGGTCTTCTTCTTCCACCGTCGGCAACGGTAGGCATGACAATCCATCAGCATTCCCATGCTGTTTAGTTCCTTTGTACTCGATGTCATATTGGTGTGCCCCTAGGAAAAGGGACCACCTCTGCAGCCGTTGTGCTGTCATTATCGGTACGCACTTCTGAGGGTTGAAAATGGAGACAAGAGGTTGATGATCAGTTAGTAGAGTAAATTTTTGACCGTGCAGGTAGTGATTGAACTTCTTCACCCCCCACACTAGGCTGAGGGCCTCTCTGTCAATCTGGGCGTAGTTACGCTCGGCAGAAGTTAACGAGCGTGACGCAAAAGCTATCGGCCTCTCTAAACCATCAAGGAATTTATGTGACAGTACCGCCCCAATGCCGTAGGGAGACGCATCGCACGCCAGTCTGATCGGCAGTGCAGGGTTGTAGTGAGCCAATACTTCCCTTGAAGTGATTAAGTCCTTACTCTTCTGAAAGGCTCGCTTACAATCATCGCTCCATTTCCATGCTACCCCCGTTCGTAGCAGGGCGTTCAGTGGGTGCAGAATTGTCGACAAATTCGGCAAAAACTTATGGTAGTATTTCACCAATCCGAGGAATGACCTCAGTTGCGACACATTTTCAGGTGCTGGGGCCTTAACAACCGCTTCAATTTTGTCAGGGGACTTATGTAACCCCTCTTCATCAATCATGTGGCCACAATACGATATCTGTTTCTTAAAAAACTCGCACTTGGGGCAGTTGGCTCGTAGCCCATGTTCCCGTAGTCTAGTGAGCACCTGTTCTAGGTTGTTAAGGTGTTCACTGTCATCTTCACCTGTCACAAGGATGTCGTCCAAGTAACACTGAGTCCCCAGAATCCCTTGCAGGACTTGTTCCATCGCTCTTTGCCATATCGCCGGAGCCGATGCTACTCCGAATACCAATTGATGATACTGGTAAAGACCTTTGTGAGTGTTTATCGTGAGATACTTCCTAGAGGACTCTTCAACCTCCATCTGCAAATATGCTTGTGCTAGGTCAATTTTTGTAAAACGCTTCCCTCCAGACAGTGAGGCGAAGATGTCTTCTATCCTTGGAAGAGGATATTGTACTGTGTGAAGGACTGGGTTCACCGTCACCTTGAAATCCCCACAGATGCGAATCTTCCTTGGCTCCCCGGACTTATTGCTTAACGTTCTCTTCATGACAGGAACGATGGGTGTCTCCCACTCGCTCCAGTCGACCTTAGACAACACGCCTGCCTTCTCCAGATTCTCCAGTTCTGCCTCGACGGCTGGGCGAATTGCATATGGTACCAGTCTTGCTTTGAAAAACTGGGGAACTGCATTCTCTTCTATTTTTATCGAGGCGGTTACGCCTTTAAGCGTGCCCAGTTCTTGTTGAAATACCTCTTTGGCGTTAGCTAAGATTGTTGACAATTGTCCAGGAGTGACGTCTTCATCTTTTTTACCGTCCACCGTCATTGCATGAATGGAGTGCCAATCTAAGTTTATCTTCCTGATCCATTCACGTCCCAATAACGGTGGTCCACCATTTGGCCAGTATGTAGAGATACAATTTCCGTATTTTCTTGCCGTTGTATTTGACAGGCACCCTTATTTTTCCTCTGGGGTATACTTTTTGCCCCATATACGTCGTCAAGACGATGGATGTCTCTCTCAAGGGTATGTGTGAGAATAGCCGCTCGTAGTCTCGTCGATTCATGACGGTTAGCGCTGATCCTGTATCCAATTCCATTTTAACTTGGGACCCTGCTATCGTGAGGGTGACCCAAATGGTTCGGTGATCCTCTTTTGCGATTACATTGTGAAGTTTGAGACAGCTTAGTCTCCTGTTCCCGGATTCACTATCGCTCATCTGGTCTTCGGAACTACTGTCCGTCATCTTTTGTACTTTCTTGTACGGTTCCTTAGTAGCCTTTTTGTTGTCGCTGGACTTCTTCCCAGACCTGCAAACTCGTGCAATGTATCCCATGTTTCCGCATTGCTTGCATATTTTGTCTTTGGACCAGCAGTCCTTCTGGTCATGGTTAGTTCTGCCGCAGCGATAACATTTTGCAAATCCCCGTGTCATTTCGTGGGTGCCGTATTCCTGTGGCTTTTGTTGAATTTCTGCAGCTCCCCTGGCTGTTGCTTCATATGATACTGCCACGCTGAAAGCCTTATCTAGCGTCAGCTCTTTCTCTGATAGTAACTTCTTCTGGGTTCCTTCACTCAGGAGTCCACAGACAAATTTGTCCCGTAGGGTATCTGCCAGTCCTTCTCCGAACTGGCAGTGCTTTGATAGCTTGCGTAGTTCCGTAAGGTACTCAGCATTGCTCTCATCTTTATGTTGAGTTCTCCTGTGGAATTTAAATCTTTCTGCTATCAACAGCGGTGCAGGGTTTAGGTGTTCCTGTAGGACAGCAACAATTTCGTTAAAACTCTTCGCCTTCGGTTTGGCTGGAGTAATCAGGTCCCGCAATAGGCCGTACGTTCTAGCGCCCATTAAGTTTAGCAATACCGATGCCTTTTTCTCATCAGCTATTTCGTTTGCCTCGAAATATACCTCGACTCTTTCCACATACGTGGTCCAGTCCTCTATTGTATTATCAAAAGCAGTGATACAGCCAGTCTTCGGCATCTTGCAAATCTAAAATGGCGCCTCCCGCGCTTTGCCTTCTTCCCCGATTTAACAAAATGGCGCCTCCCGCGCTTTGCCTTCTTCCCCGCTGATTAAGATGGCGCCTCCCGCGCTTTGCCTTCTTCCCCGCTGTTGCTAGCGCTGCTTTCCGCGGTTCCTTGCGCGTTTAATATTTCTTTTTTTTATTATTTTCCCGTCGTGGAACAACCCCGTGGGACTCTTGCCTCCCTCTTCTCGGGTCTATATGCAGCCCGGCTTCGTAGCACCGGCCGCGCCCTGTGTGCTCCACCCTCTCTCTTCCCGACAACGCTGCTCGGCCCCGTTGCAAGCCACCCGCTCGAGTTCGCGACCGCCGCAGCCCAGGAAGGATCAGTGTACTACCTGCCACCAGCCCGATTAGCTGAAGCACCGTCGACAGGAACCAGGCCCCGCTTCCGACAGCTTCTCCAGCAATCTTCAACTCCGCTAACACAGGGGCGGATGCCCACGGTCGACGCCCGTTTCTACTGCCTCTTACTTTCTTTTCTTTCTGGCCTCGACCTCTGCTCACTTCGCTGTAGGAATGGATCCCAGGAGGTGGTGCAGACTGTAGGTAGGTTCGTATCTGCTCATCGCCAGTATTATGTCTGTGAATGATTGAGACACGGACAGCAGGAGTTGAACAAAACAAGTCTTTACTGGTGGAAGTCAATAGTGAAACTGAAAACAGAGGCTCACTAGCGCCTTTTATACAGGGGTGGGTACTGCAGTCTGAGACCAGTTATTCTCTTAAAGCTACATACATAACACCTTGCATTAAAATAAATGCCATCCAGCCTTGCCCTACTCCCTTGTGCCGTTACATATTTGCTCTGCCTTCCAAGCTGACTTGTTTTTTCCTCTATATTTGGCTGTACATCACCCCCTATTATAGCTCCACTCTGTATCCCATCCCCCTGCCAAGTTAGTTTAAACCCCCCCCCCCCCAACAGTGCTAGCAAACCTCCCCGCAAGGATATTTGTCCCGTTCTGGTTCAGATGCAACCCGTCCGACTTGTACAAGTCTCACCTTCCCCTGAAGCAGGCCCAGTGATCCAGGAAACTAAAGTCCTCCCTCCTGCACCAACTCTTTAGCCACGCATTCATCTGCTCTATCCTCCTATTCCTATACTCACTAGCATGTGGCACCGGGAGTAATCCAGAGATTACAACCTTTGAGGTCCTGCTCTTTAATCTGCTACCTAGCTCCCTAAATTCTTGCTGCAGGACCTCATCCCTCTTCCTACCCATGTCGTTGGTCCCAATGTAAACCACGACCTCTGACTGTTCACCCTCCCCCTTCAGAATGCTCTGCAGCCGTTCAGTGACATCCTTGACCCTGGCACCAGGGAGGCAACAAACCATCCTGGAGTCACGTCTATGGCCACAGAAACGCCTATCTGTTCCCCTTACGATAGAATGCCCTACCACTGTTGCTCTCCCACTCTTTTTCCTCCCTTCCTGAGCAGCAGAAGCACCCCCGGTGCCAGGAAGTTGGCTGCTGCTGCCTTCCCCTGGTAAGTCATCCCCCTCAACAGAATCCAAATCGGTATACCTGTTTGAGAGGGGAATGGCCACAGGGGTCCCCTGCACTACCTGCCTGCTTCTGCTGCTCTGCCTGATGGTCACCCATTTCACTTCTGCCTGTGCAGCCCTTACCTGCGGTGTGACCAACTCACTAAAGGTGCTATCCACGACCTTCTCAGCATCGCGAAAGATCCAAAACTCATCCATCCGCAGCTCCAGCGCCTCAATGCGGTCTGCTAGTAGCTGCATCTGGATACATTTCCTGCACACATGGTCGTCAGGGACACCGGCAGCGTCCCTGAATTCCCACATAGCGCAGGTGGAGCATAACACGGGGCTGGGCTGTCCTGACATGACTTACCCTTTAATTAATTTAAATTAATTCAATACCTCCAATTAAAGATATACTCTAGGGCGCTTGTATGGCAGAAGTCCCCGCTACACCACAGAGACCCTAGAAAAAATAAACCGCAGAATTGAAGTTACCTTACAGCTAAATGATATATTTAAGGGCCCTGGTTTATAAACAGTCCCCGCTACACCAGAGACTTTAGAAACTATAAACCACAGAGTTAAGGTTTAAAAAGAGAAATACTCTTCTAGTGAGGGGGCGAATGAGCATGCGTGGCCCTGCCTCTCCACATTTAAAGGGACACCCACCCCCTCCACATTTAAAGGGACACCCACCCCCCTCCACATTGAAAGGGACACCCACCCCCCTCCAGATTGAAAGGGACTCCCTCCCCCCTCTCATGTGATCTTCTGATTAAAGGGACGGTGAGAATTCCCTCGGCCACCGCACTTTAGCAAGGATGTGAAAGACCGTGAGAGCCTCTCTCTTCTCTTAGGCAGTCCCTCGGAACCGAGGATGACTTGCTTCCACATTAAAAGTGAGTTCGCAGGTGACTGATGAGTCCAATGCGGGACCTACAGTCTCTGTCACAGGTGGGGCAGACAGTGGTTGAAGGGGCGGGTGCGTGGGGTGCTTGGGTTGACGTGCGCTCCTTGCGCTGCCTGTGCTTGGCTTCCGCTTGCTCACGGCGAAGAGACTCGAGGTGTTCGGTGCCTTCCCGGATGCTTCTCCTCCACTTTGTGCGGTCTTGGGCCAGGGATTCCCAGGTGTCGGTGGGGATGTTACACTTTTTCAAGGAGGCTTTGAGGGTGTCCTTGAAGCATTTCCTCTGCCCACCTGGGGCTCTCTTGCCGTGCCGGAGCTCTGAGTAGAGCGCTTGTTTTGGGAGTCTCATATCGGGCATGCGGACAATGTGACCCATCCATCGGAGCCGATTGAGCGTGGTTAGAGCTTCGATGCTGGGGATGTTGGCCTGAGCAAGAACACTGACGTTGGTGCGTCTATCCTGCCAATGGATTTGCAGGATCTTGCGGAGGCTGCATTGGTGGTACCTCTCCAGTGCTTTGAGGTACCTGCTGTACATGGTCCATGTCTCTGAGGCATACAGCAGGGTGGGTATCACTGCTGCTCTGTAGACCATGAGCTTAGAGCCGGGTTTGAGGTCCTGGTCTTCAAACACTCTCTTCCTCAGGCGACCGAAGGCAGCACTGGCACACTGAAGGCGGTGTTGGACTTCGTCGTCGACGTCTGCCCTTGTTGACAGTAGGCTCCCGAGGTATGGAAAGTTGTCCACCTTGTCCAAGGTCTTGTCGTGGATTTTGATAATCGGGGGGGCAGCACTGTGGGGGCGGGGGCAGGTTGGTAGAGGACCTTTGTCTTACGGATATTTCGTGTAAGGCCCATGCTCTCGTATGCTTCGGTGAAGGTGTTGATGATGGTTTGGAGTTCAACCTCCGAGTGAGCGCAGACGCAAGCATCGTCTGCATACTGTAATTCGATGACAGAGGATGGGACGATCTTGGCTCTGGACTGGAGGCGACGGAGGTTGAACAGTTTCCGTTTGTTCTGTAAATTAGCTCCACTCCAGTGGGGAGCTTACTGAGGGTGAGATGGAGCACTGCAGCAAGGAAGATTGAGAAGAGCGTTGGTGTGATGACACAGCCTTGCTTGACCCCGGTTCGTACGTGAATTGGGTCTGTGGTGGAACCGTTGGTCAGGATCACGGCTTGCATGTCGTCGTGAAGCAGGCGGAGGATAGTGACAAACTTTTGAGGGCAGCCGAATTTGAGGAGGACACTCCATAATCCCTCACAGTTGACAGTGTCGAAGGCCTTTGTGAGATCAAAGAAGGCCATGTACAGTGGTTGGTGCTGTTCCCTGCATTTCTCTTGTAATTGACGTGCGGTGAAGATCATGTCCATTGTGCCCCTTAGTGGGCGGAATCCGCATTGCGACTCTGGGAGGAGCTCTTCGGCCACTGGGAGAAGGCGATTGAGGAGGATTCTTGTGATGACTTTCCCTGTGGCAGACAGCAGTGAAACTCCTCTGTAATTACCGCAATCGGACTTGTCACCCTACTTGAAGATGGTCACAATTACGGCGTCTGAGATTCCCTGGCATGCTCTCCTCCTTCCAGATAAGAGAAATGTGTTAATGAATTTGCGCCAGTATTGCTTCTCCGCCATGCTTTTGTACCTCGGTGGGGATTCCATCTGCTCCTGAGGCCCTGTTGTTCTTCAGTTGTCGGATGGCCTTTTCAACCTCATGCCGGGCTGGGGTTGTGCTGAGATGGTGGCGGGTAGCATGCTGTGAGATGGAGTTGAGGACATTCGTGTCGAAGACAGAGTCATGGTTAAGGAGATCTTCGAAGTGCTCCTTCCAGCGGGCACGGACTGCTTCCCTGTCCTTGATGAGTACCTCTCCATTCTTGGCCCGCAGTGGGGTAGGTCTTTGGGTGCTTGGGCCGTAGATGGTCTTGACTGCGCTAAAGAATCCACGCACGTCGTGGTTGTCGGCTAGCTGCTGGATCTCCTGCGCTTTCTCCACCCACCATCTGTTCTTTAGGTCACGAGTTTTTTGTTGGACCTCGGCCTTCGGGCTTCTGTACAGCTGCTTTCTTGCTCTCGAGTTCTGTTGCTGTTTCCAGCTCAGAAATGCCTTGTGCTTGCGGCTAGTTGGGAGCACCCTGAGTCAGAAAGTTGTGGGTTCAAAGTCCCCACTCCAGTGACTCGAGCACATAAATCTAGGCTGATGCTCCGGGGCACTGTCGGAGGGGCGGTGCTTAGGGGGCGCGGCCCTGTCGGAGGGACGGTACTGAGGGAGGGCCGCACTGTCAGAGGGGCAGTACTGAGGGAGCGCCGCACTGTCGGAGGGGCAGTACTGAGGGAGCGGCGCACTGTCGGAGGGGCAGTACTGAGGGAGCGCCGCACTCTCGGAGGGGCAGTACTGAGGGAGCACTGCACTGTCGGAGGGGCAGTACTGAGGGAGGGCCGCACTGTCAGAGGGGCAGTACTGAGGGAGCGCTGCACTGTCGGAGGGGCAGTACTGAGGGAGCGCCGCACTGTCGGAGGGGCAGTACTGAGGGAGCGCCGCACTGTCAGAGGGGCAGTAATGAGGGAGCGCCGCACTGTCAGAGGGGCAGTACTGAGGGAGCGCCGCACTGTCGGAGGGGTAGTACTGAGGGAGCGCTGCACTGTCGGAGGGGCAGTACTGAGGGAGTGCTGTACTGTCGGAGGGGCAGTACTGAGGGAGTGCCGCACTGTCGGAGGGGCAGTACTGAGGGAAAGAACCACTGTCGGAGGGAGCAGTACTGAGGGAGTGCCACACTGTCGGGGGGTCAGTACTGAGGGAGTGCTGCACTGTCGGAGGACCGTCTTTCGGATGAGACGTTCAGGTGGACATAAAAGATCCCCCTATTTCGAAGAAGGGCAGGAGAGTTATCCCTGGTGTCCTGGCCATTATTTATCATGCCAATTGGCTGCAGTGTTTCCCACATTACAACAGCGACTACACTTCAAAAACTACTTCAATGGCTGTAAAACCGTTGGTCATGAAAGGCGCTGTATAAAGGCCAGTTTTTCTTTACTTTCTCTCCTGTAATTACATTAATTACTTATATAAACCTCTTTTACCATCTCTTGCAAGGGGAGGAATTGCAGACGGGCAGCTTAACGCAAACTTCACACAAAGATCTGACAGAGTCACTCGATTCATCAGGACCTGAATATCATCGACATATGGAAGCGGAAAGCAGCAATCAGAATGCGGGCAAACTGCACACGTGTCTTGTGTGTGGACGTGGATTCAACCGAAGGTGCAGCCTGGGGAGGCACAAGTGCAACCAAAGCGAGGAGAGTCCATGCAAATGTCGGGAATGCAGGATAGGATTCAGTTGCCTCTCCGAGCTGGAGACTCATCAACGCAGTCACTCCATGAAATGGCCGTTCGCCTGCTCCGTGTGTGGGAAGGGATTCACTCATTCAGGCTCCCTGCGGGCACACCAGCGAGTTCACACCGGGGAGAGGCCGTTCACCTGCTCCGAGTGCGGGAAGGGATTCAGTCGTTCATCCAACATGCTGACACACCAGCAAGTTCACACCGGGGAGAGGCCATTCACCTGCTCCGTGTGTGGGAAAGGATTCACTCATCCCTCCTCTCTGCGGGAGCACCAGCTGGTTCACACTGACGAGAGGCCGTTCACCTGCTCCGAGTGCAGGAAAGGATTCACTCGTCCCTCCTCTCTGCAGGAACACCAGCTGGCTCACACTGACGAGAGGCTGTTCTCCTGCTCAGAGTGCGGGAAAGGGTTTACTCGTCTCACCTCTCTGCGGGAACACCAGCTGTTTCACACTGACGAAAGGCCGTTCTCCTGCTCCGAGTGCGGGAAAGGATTCACTCATCTCACCTCTCTGCGGGAACACCAGCTGGTTCACACTGACGAGAGGCCGTTTAAATGTTCCGACTGCGACAAGAGTTTCAAATGCTCCAAGGACCTGAAGAAGCATCGACGCATCCACACCGGGAAGAGGCCGTTCAGCTGCTCAATGTGTGAAAAACGATTCACCAGTTCATCTCACCTGCTGAGACACCAGCGAGTTCACACCTGAGCGCACTGGTCCCATTCTGCTGTTAATCACATGAAGGACTGTTCTGTGTTAATAATGGCAATTACGGGGGTGGGGGTGGTTTGAAGATGCTGATAATAACCCCAGTAACTAGGCTGGAGTTTAAGAGGGGTCAGCCTCAGCTCAGTGGGTGACACTCTCACCTCTAGAGTCAGAAGGTCGTGGGTTTGAGTCCCACTCTGGAGACTTGAGCACGTAATCTAGGCTGACACTCCAGATAGTACTGAGGGAGAGCTGCTCCATCAGAGGTGCCAACTTTCGGATGCGACGTTAAACCAAGGCCCCATCTGCCATCTCGGGGGCGTAAAAGATCCCGTGGCCTTCATTTTGCAAAACGGAAGCGAGAAAGGATCTTGACTCGGAAGATCAGGAAGTAGAATAAGGAGCGAAGGAATAACAAGGGGCAGAAAACACTGGTAGGAATAGTATATAGGCCCCCTAACCGTAGCTAAACTGTTAGACAGTATATTAATCAAGAAATAGCAGGAGCTTGCAACAAAAGTAATGCAATAATCTTGGGGGACTTTAATCTTCATATAGAATGGACAAATCAAATTGGCAAAGGCAGTCTGGAGGATGAGTTCATGGGATGCATTTGGGACAGTTTCCTAGAACAATATGTCATGGAACCAACCAGGGAACAGGCTATTTTAGATCATGTGTTGTGTAATGAGACAGGGTTAATTAGCAATCTCATAGTAAAGGATCCTCTGGGGCAGAGTGATCATAATATGATAGAATTTTATGTTAATTTTGAGAGTGACTTGCCTCAGTCCAAAACTAGTCTTAAACTTAAATAAAGCCTATTACATTGGTAAGAGGGGCGAGTTGGCTAAGGTAGATTGGAAAAATAGATTAAAAGGTATAGCGGTAGATAAGCAGTGGCTAGCGTTAAAAGAAATATTTCATAATTCTCAATAAAAATACATTCCATTGAGAAACAAAAACTCTATGGGAAAAGGGATCCAACCGTGGCTAACTAAAGAAGTTAAGGATAGCATTAGATTGAAAGAAGAAGCTTATAATGTTGCAAAGAATAAAAGTAAGGCTGAGGATTGGGAGAGTTTCAGAAACCAGTAAAGGTTGACCAAAAAATTGATTAAAAGGGAAAAAATAGAATGAGAGAAAAATAGCAAGAAATATAAAAGCAGATTGTAAGAGTTTCTACAAGTATGTAAAAAGGAAAAGAGTAGCAAAAGTAAACGTTGGTCCCGTAGAGGCTGAGGCAGGAGAAATTATTATGGGGAAGAAGAAAATAGCAGAAAAGTTAAAAAAAATGTCTTCACAGTAGAAGACACAAAAAGCACACCCAAAATGGTGGTGAACCAAGGGGGTGATGAGGGTGAGGAACTTAACATAATTAATAGAAGTAGAGAAAAGGTACTAGGAAAACTAATGGGACTAAAAGCCGAGAAATCCCCTGGAGCTGACGGCCTACATCCTAGGGTTGTGAAAGAGGTGGCTGAAGAGATAGTGGATGCATTGGTTTTGATCTTCCAAAATTCCCTAGATTGTAGAACGGTCCCAATGGATTGGAAGGTCGCAAATGTAACACCGCTATTCAACGAAGGTGGGAGAGGAAAAACAGGACACTACAGGTGAGTTAGCGTGACATCAGTGTAGGATAGGGTGTACCTGTAGGATTTAGTCAACATTATTAAGATTCGATAACCATTCTAATATAACTATAATATGTGAAATTGTATGTAAAGAGCCCAAAATCCTGTATAAAATGGAGAATGACTGAGAGCAAAGCAGGATGGGATTTCAATTTCAATTTTTATTTGTCACATAACCAAATACAACAAGTGAAATCCAGTCAGTGAAATGCTTTTTTCTTAACGAGCCGAGCGCACCAAGCAGCAAAGACACTTAGCTGCCTGGTACGCACGGAGCCCGCAAGGACAGCAGCCATCTTCATCAGCGCCATCACGATAGGGTCTGCCCTCGCCTCGATCCGCTTTTCCCGCACTCCTGCCCGACGCCGCTCTGTCCTTCTCGTCACTGCGGCATCCTCCTCACTGTTGCCGGCTCAGCTCCACGTGAGGTGGCCTGCTTCTCCTGCTCACACTCTGGCCACCATTCCCAGCTCCCCTCCTCCCAGTCGGACTGCGAGTCGTCATGGCTGCTGCTGCGTCCCGATGTGCTGCGCTGCCTCCACCCGACTCGCCGAACACATCCTCCGGTCGCCGCGGCCGCCACCTCGCCGGCTCCACGGTCCATAGAAACATAGAAGATAGGAGCAGGAGTAGGCCATTCGGCCCTTTGAGCCTGCTCCGCCATTCAATGAGATCATGGCTGATCATCCAAATTCAGTACCCTGTCCCTGCCTTCTCCCCATATCCCTTGATCCCTTTAGTCGTAAGAAATATATCCAAATCTTTCTTGAATACATTTAATGAACTGGCCTCCACCGCCCTCTGTGGCAGAGAATTCCACAGGTTCACCACTCTCTGGGTGAAGAAATTCCTCCTCATTTCAGTCCTAAATGGCTTACCCCTTATCCTTAGACTGTGACCCCTGGTTTTGGACTCCCCGGCCATCAGGAACATCCTTCCTGCATCTAGTCTGTCCAGGCCTGACAGAATTTTATAGGTTTCGATGAAATCCCCTCTCAATCTTCTAAACTCCAGTGAGTATAAGCCCAATCGACACAATCTCTCCTCATACGTCATTCCTGCCATCCCAGGTATCAGCCTGGTGAATCTTCGCTGCACTCCTTCCATGGCAAGAATGTCCTTCCTCCGGTAAGGCGACCAAAACTGCACACAATACTCAAGGTGTGGTCTCACCAAGGCCCTTTACAACTGTAGCAAGACATCCTTGTTCCTGTACTCGAACCCTCTTGCTACGAAGGCCAACATACCATTTGCCTTCTTAACCGCCTGCTGCACCTGCATGCTTACCTTCAGCGACTGGTGCACAAGGACATCCAATTCTCTTTGCACTTCCCCTTCTCCCAATCTATTGCCATTTAAATAATAATCTGCCTTCCTGTTTTTGCCACCAAAGTGGATAACCTCACATTTATCCACATTATAGTGCATTTGCCATGTTTCTGCCCAATCAACTAACCTGTCCAAATCGTACTGGAGTTTCACGACATCCTCCTCACAGCATACCCTCCCACCCAGCTTTGTGTCGTCTGCAAATTTGGAGATATTACATCCAATTCCCTCGTACAGATCATTAATATATATTGTGAACAGCTGGGGTCCTAGGACTGATCCTTGCGGTACCCCACTAGTCACTGCCTGCCACTCGGAAAACGACCCGTTTATTCCAACTCTTTGCTTTCTGTCCGCCAACCAGTTCTCGATCCAAGTCAATACCTTGCCCCCAATCCCATGTGCCTTAATTTTGCACGCTAATCTCTTATGTGGGACCTTATCAAAAGCCTTCTGAAAGTCCAAATACACCACATCCACTGGTTCTCCCTTATCTATTTTACCAGTTACATCCTCAAAAAATTCCAGTAGATTAGTCAAGCATGATTTAGCTTTTGTAAATCCATGTTGACTTTGTCCGATCCTGTCACTGCTTTCCAAGTGCTCTGCTATTACATCTTTTATAATAGACTCTAGCATTTTCCCCACTACCGATGTCAGGCTTACCGGTCCATAATTCCCCGCTTTTGCTCTACCACCTTTTTTGAATAGTGGGGTAACATTAGCTACCCTCCAATCCATGGGTACTGTTCCAGAGTCTATTGAGTTCTGGAAGATGACCAGCAATGCATCTACTATTTCTAGGGCCACTTAAGCACCCTGGGATGTAGATTATCAGGCCCTGGGGATTTATCGGACTTCAGTCCCATCAATTTTCCTAACACCATTTCCCTACAAATACTGATTTCTTTCAGTTCCACCCTTTCATCAGACCCTATGTTCCCCGGCATCTCCGGGAGGTTATTTATGTCCTCCTTTGTGAAGACAGAACCATAGTATGAATTTCGTTGGTCTGCCATTTCTTTGTTTCCCATTATAAATTCCCCTGATTCTGACTGCAAGGGACCTACGCTTGACTTCACCAATCTTTTTCTCTTCACATATCTATAAAAGCTTTTACAGTCAGTTTTTATTTTCGCTGCTAGCTTACTCTCATATTCTATTTTCCCTTTCTTAATTAATCCCTTTGTCCTCCTTTGTTGAATCCTAAACTGCTCCCAATCCTCAAGATTATTGCTTTTTCTGGCCAATTTATATGCCCTCTCCTTGGATCTTATGCTATCCCTAATTTCCCTTGTTAGCCACGGTTGAGTCACCTTTTTTGTTTTATTTTTATGCCAAACTGGGATGAACAAATTCTGTAGTTCATCCATGCAGTCTTTGAATGTTTGCCATTGCCTATCCACCGTCAACCCTTTGAGTGCCATTCCCCAATCAATCCTACCCAACTCGCTCCTCAGACCATCGTAGTTTCCTTTATTTAAATTGAGGACCCTAGTCTCTGAGTCAACTACTTCATTCTCCATCTTAATGAAGAATTCGATCATATTATGATCGCTCCGACGCAAGCGGCCTCATACAACAAGATTGCTAATTAATCCTTTCTCGTTACATAATACCCAGTCTAAGATGGCCTGATCTCTGGATGATTCCTCGACATATTGGTCCAGGAAACCATCCCGTAAACACTCCAGGAATTCCTCCTCCACAGTATTGTTACTAATTTGGTTGGCCTAATCTATATGTAGATTAAAGTCACCCATGATGACTGCTGTGCCCTTATTGCACGCTTCTTTAATTTCCCTTTTAATGCCATCCCCAACCTCCGCCTTACTGTTTGGAGGTCTATAAACCACTCCCACTAACGTTTTTTTCCCCTTAGTATTTCTCAATTCTACCCATACAGATTCCACATCATCAGAGCTAATATCTGTGATGAAATATTCCATTCATCACTGCCTGTGACTGTGGTCGGTTTCAGTTTCATTTCCCTTCCCCCAGTTCCGTTTCCTCACCATTGTATTGTATATTGGAATGTGTTGTGTGTAGGGCTCCGCCCATACCTGGCCCCTATGTAAGCAAGCTCAGTCTGGCCTCATATCCAGTACTGCAGCCCTCCAGATGGAAGATACCTCTCTCCACTATGTGTTACCTTCTAAGTTAATAAAAGCCTTGTTTTGTTTCGCTAACATTGAGTCTCGGAATTATTGAGGCACATCAATTTTATTAACTTATTTTTCAACACAATGGATCAACTCCTGAAACCCGAACGTTTGGATTTGGATCAGCATGCTCCGGACGCATCAGCACGCTTCGGACACTGGTTTATGTGTATGGAATTCTTCCTGGACAATTCCGCAGCCGTCAAAGACGCTACGGACGCTGCGAGTATGAAACTCGGAATTCTGCGGAATTGGGTAAGCCACCGGGTTTACCCCCTCATCCAAGACGCCGACACGTATCTGGCCACCTGTGACATCTTAAAGGCGCATTACCAGCAGCCTACGAATGAGGTGTATGCTAGGCATCTGCTCGCTACTCGCGCACAGCGACCTGGGGAATCGGTGGAGGAGTTCCTCGGCACCCTGAAAATGCTTGGCAAAGACTGCAAGTGCCGAGATGTAAAAGCCGCAGTGTACACTGGCGAGCTTGTTCGCGATGCCTTTATCACAGGCCTCAGCTGTACTTACATCCGGCAAAGACTGCTGGAAAAAACGGGATTGGACCTGAAACAGGCTGCAGACACCGCGCGATCCCTGGATGTGGCCCAGAGAAACTCGGACGCCTACTCTTCAGCCCGCGCCGTCCACGCCGCCACGTGTGCACCAAGGGTGCCGCCATCTTGGAAGGCATCTTCCCCGCCCGGCAGCCCGACACCGTCGGGGCCCCGCTCTCCCCCCAGAAGCCCTACGACAGCCGCGACGCGTCGGGGACTCAACTGCTACTTCTGCGGGCAGCCAAAACACACCAGAAACTGTGCCCGGCGAAAGGCACCACCTGCTTTAAGTGCGGTAAGAAGGGGCACTTCGGGAAGGTGTGCAGAGGGAACCCCGCCGGAAAACCCACCACCGCCGCGTGCGCGCCGTGGGAGCGGCCATCTTGGACGCCATCTTGCCCGACCTCGTGGGGTCCGCCATCTTATGAGCAGACAGCGTGGACGCCATCTTGTCTCGATCAGGGCCCTACAGTGGCATCGGTCACAGTGGACCAGACCAGGCCGCACCCGCTATCCAAATCAATGGTGGACATCGAGGTAAACGGGTGCAGGGTTAAATGTTTAATTGACAGTGGAAGCACGGAGAGTTTTATCCACCCTGAACTGGCACAACAACTCTCCCTAAAGGTGGTCCCTACTCAGGGTACCATCTCTATGGCTGATAAAACCCAGACATCGACCATTCTGGGTTACTGCACGGTACAATTGTCCGTTAACGGAACTGTATATGATAATTTTAAAGTATTAATCATGAAGAATCTATGTGCGAGCGTGATCTTGGGCCTGGATTTCCAGTGCAACCACCAAAGCATCACGCTCAAGTACGGTGGGTCCCAGTCGCCCCTCACAGTGTGTGGTCTGGCTACCCTGAAGGTAAAGCCGCCTTCGCTATTCGCGAACCTTACCCCTAACTGCCGGCCAATAGCGACCAAAAGCAGGAGGTACAGCTGGGAGGACAGACGGTTTATCGCGACCGAGGTAGACAGGCTCCTGAAAGAGCGCATTATTGAACGCAGCAACAGCCCGTGGCGCGCCCAAGTGGTAGTGGTAAGGGGTAGTGAGAAGAAATGGATGGTGATCGACTATAGCCAAACGATCAACAGGTACACCCAACTAGACGCCTACCCGCTACCCCGCATATCAGAAATGGTGAACCAAATCGCCCAATACCGGGTGTTCTCCACCATCGACCTTAAGTCAGCGTACCACCAGCTCCCTATCAGACCAGAGGACCGCCCGTACACTGCCTTTGAGGCGAACGGACGCCTCTACCAATTCCTCAGAGTCCCCTTTGGGGTGACGAATGGGGTCTCGGTCTTCCAGAGGGAGATGGACCGCATGGTCGATGACCACCACTAGCAGGCAACCTTCCCCTACCTCGACAACGTCACCATCTGCGGTCACAACCAGCAGGATCACGACTCGAACCTCGAGAGGTTCCTGGAAACCGCACAAAAACTCAACCTCACCTACAACGAGGACAAGTGCGTTTTCAACACCACGCGCCTCTGCATACTAGGCAGCGTGGTGGAGAATGGGGAAATCGGACCAGACCCCGACCGATTGCGCCCCCTATGGGAGCTGCCCCTGCCCAACACTCCCAAAGCCCTGAAAAGGTGCCTGGGGTTATTTTCTTATTATTCCCAATGGGTCCCCAACTACTCCGACAAAGCCCGCCCCCTCTTGAAAGCATCCTCTTTTCCGCTCTCTGCTGAGGCCCACGCCGCCTTCAAAAGCATTAAGCAGGATATTGAGCGGGCCATGCTACAGGCAGTGGACGAGAACACTCCATTTCAAGTGGAAAGTGATGCGTCTGACTTCGCCTTGGCAGCCACCCTCAACCAGGCAGGGCGGCCCGTAGCTTTCTTCTCGAGGACCCTCCAAGGGCCCGAGATCAGACACTCCTCCGTGGAAAAGGAGGCCCAAGCCATCGTGGAGGCAGTGCGCCACTGGCGCCACTACCTAGCCGGCAAATGCTTCACCCTACTTACCGACCAGCGGTCGGTAGCGTTTATGTTCAATAATAAACAGAGGGGGAAGATTAAAAATGATAAGATTCTTAGGTGACGGATCGAGCTCTCCACCTTCGAGTATGACATCATTTACTGGCCAGGGGCACTTAACGAATCCCCTGACGCCCTCTCACGAGGGACGTGTGCCAGCACCACCGGGGATCGGCTACAGACCCTCCACAACGACCTCTGCCACCCAGGGGTCACGCGGCTGTTCCACTTCATAAAGTCCCGTAACTTACCCTACTCGAATGAGGAAGTTCGGTCTCTGACCAGGAACTGCCGCACTTGCGCTGAGTGCAAGCCTCGGTTCTACCGCCCAGATAGAGCCCACTTAATCAAAGCTACACGGTCCTTTGAGTGGCTCAGCTTAGATTTCAAGGGCCCCCTCCCGTCCGTCGACCGCAATGTTTACTTCCTGAACATTGTGGACGAATACTCCCGGTTCCCATTCGCCTTCCCCTGCCCAGACATGACCAGCGCCACGGTCATTAAATGCCGCAACAGCCTGTTCTGCCTGTTCGGTATGCCGAGCTACATCCATACAGATAGGGGGGCGTCCTTCATGAGTGAAGAGCTATGCCAGTATATGCTGTCCAGGGGGATCGCCACGAGCCGTACCACCAGCTACAACCCCCGGGGTAACGGCCAAGTGGAGCGAGAGAACGGGACAGTATGGAAAGCAGTCACTCTAGCTCTAAGGGCCAAGGGCCTCCCTATCTCCCGCTGGCAGGAAGTCCTCTCGGATGTGCTCCATTCGATACGGTCGCTATTGTGTACTGCCACTAATGCCACGCCTCATGAACGAATGTTTGTCTTTCCCCGGAAATCCACCTCAGGCATATCCATGCCGTCATGGCTCTCCACCCCAGGTCCGGTATTCGTGCGAAGGCATGTGAGGGGCCACAAGACGGACCCTCTCGTGGAGCCAGTGTACCTACTCCACGCCAACCCCCAATACGCATATGTCCGGCACGCCGACGGAAGGGAGGACACCGTGTCCATAAAAGACGTCGCCCCAGCCGGTAACGACAACAACCACAGCGATAGCAGCGACAACGATCGCAGCAACTCTTACCCACCCACTACTCTTTCATCACCCCCAGAAGAACATCGACCAACGGCACCCCCACCAACTACCCCTTCAACAACCCTGGCGGCACCCCCGGCAGAGACCCAGGAGGCTACCGGGGACACCCAGCTGACACCCGCGGCACCGCAACAGCCACGTCGGTCGCAGAGGACTATCAAACCCCCGAACAGACTAAATCTATAGAAGGGGTGAATGTGATGAAATATTCCATTCATCACTGCCTGTGACTGTGGTCGGTTTCAGTTTCATTTCCCTTCCCCCAGTTCCGTTTCCTCACCATTGTATTGTATATTGGAATGTGTTGTGTGTAGGGCTCCGCCCATACCTGGCCCCTATGTAAGCAAGCTCAGTCTGGCCTCATATCCAGTACTGCAGCCCTCCGGATGGAAGATACCTCTCTCCACCACGTGTTACCTTCTAAGTTAATAAAAGCCTTGTTTTGTTTCGCTAACATCGAGTCTCGGAATTATTGAGGCACATCAATATCCTTCATTACAATTGTATTAATCCTTTCTTTAACCAGTAATGCTACCCCACCTCCCTTTCCTTTTTGCCTATCTTTCCTGAATATCGAATACCCCTGGATGTTGAGTTCCCAGTCTTGGCCATCCTTGAGCCACGTTTCCATAATCCCAATCAAATCATATTCGTTTACCTCTATTTGCGCAGCCAATTCGTCCACCTTATTACAAATGCTCCTCGCATTAAGACACAAAGCCTTCAGGCTTGTTTTTTTAACGCTCTTGACCTATTAGAATTATTATTTACTGTGGCCACGTTTGATTTAAACTGTTGATTACTCTGACTGCCACTTTTGTTTTTCTCCTTCCTATCTTTTGCTTTTATCCCTGTTTCCCTTTCCTCTGTCTCCCTGCTCAGGTTCCCAACCCCCTGCCATTTTAGTTTAAACCCCCCCGAACAGCGCTAGCAAACCTCCCCGAAAGGATATTTGTCCCGTTCTGGTTCAGGTGCAACCCGTCCGACTTGTACAAGTCCCACCTTCCCCAGAAGCAGGCCCAGTGATCCAGGAAACTAAAGCCCTCCCTCCTGTAACAACTCTTTAGCCGCGCATTCATAAGAACATAAGAAATAGGAGCAGTAGTAGGCCATACGGCCCCTCGGGCCTGCTCCGCCATTCAATAGGATCATGGCTGATCTGAATCTAGACTCATGTGCACTTCCCTGCCCTCTCCCCGTAACCCCTAATTCCCTTATCTCCTAGGGAAATGTCTATCTCCATTTTAAATTTATTTAATGTTGCAGCTTCCACAGCTCTCTGGGGTAGCAAATTCCATAGATTTACTACCCTCTGAGTGAAGAAGTTTGAAAGAGCAGCCCCTTATTCTAAGATTATGCCCCCTAGTTCTAGTCTCACCCATCAGTGGAAACATCCTCACCGCATCCACCCGATCAAGCCCCCTCACAATCTTATATGTTTCGATAAGATCGCCTCTCATTCTTCTGAACTCCAATGAGTAGAGTCCCAACCTACTCAACCTTTCCTCATACGTCAACCCCCTCATCTCTGGAATCAACCGAGTGAACCTTCTCTGAACCGCCTCGAGAGCAAGTATATCTTTTCTTAAATACGGAAACCAAAACTGCATGCAGTATTCCAGGTGTGGCCTCACCAATACCCTGTATAACTACAGCAAGACTTCCCTGTTTTTATACTCCATCCACCTTGCAATAAAAGCCAAGATTCCATTGGCCTTCCTGATCACCTGCTGTACCTGCATACTAACTTTTTGTGTTTCATGCACCAGGACCCCCAGATCCCTTTGTACTGTAGCACTTTCTCTCCATTTAGATAATAACTTGCTCTTTCATTTTTTCTGCCAAAGTGCATAACCTCACACTTTCCAACATTATATTGCATCTGCCAAATCTCTGCCCACTCACTTAGCCTGTATGTCCTTTTGCAGGTTTTTTATGTCCTCCTCACTCACTGTTTTCCCTCCCATCTTTGTATCGTCGGCAAACTTGGATATGTTGCACTCGGTCCCTTCCTCCAAATCGTTAATGTAGATTGTAAAGAGTTGGGGTCCCAGCACTGACCCCTGTGGAACACCACTAGTTACTGATTGCCAGCCCGAGAACGAACCATTTATCCCAACTCTTTGTTTTCTGTTAGATAGCCAATCTTCCACCCATGCCAGTATATTACCCCCAATCCCGTGATTTTTTATCTTGATCAGTAATCTTTTGTGTGGAACCTTGTCAAATGCCTTTTGGAAGTCCAAATACACAACATCCACTGGTTCCCCTTTATCCACCCTGTATGTTACATCCTCAAAGAATTCGAGCAAATTTGTCAAACATGACTTCCCCTTCATAAAACCATGCTGACTCTGTCCTATTAAATTATGTTTATCCAAATGCTCTGTTACTGTATCCTTAATAATGGACTCCAACATTTTGCCCACCACAGATGTTAGGCTAACTGGTCTATAGTTTCCAGCTTTTTGTCTACTTCCCTTCTTAAATAAGGGTGTTACATTAGCAGTTTTCCAATCTGCCGGGACCTTTCCTGAGTCCAGGGAGTTCTGGAAAATGATCACCAATGCATCCGCAATCCCTACCGCCACTTCTCTCAAGACCCTAGGATGTAGGCCATCAGGTCTGGGGGATTTATCCGCCTTAAGTCCCATTATTTCACTGAGTACCATCTCCTTAGTGATTTTAATCGTGTTTAGCTCCCCCCCCCCCCCATTGCCCCCTGTTTGTCCAGTGTTGGGATATTTTTAGTGTCCTCTATTGTAAAGACTGATACAAAATATTTGTTCAGCGTCTTTGCCATCTCTATGTTCCCCACCACTAGTTTCCCAGTCCCATCCTCTAAGGGACCAACGTTCCCTTTAGCCACCCTTTTTCTTTTTATATAGCTGTAGAAACTCTTGCTCTCTGTTTTTATATTTTTTGCTAGTTTACTTTCATAATCTATCTTCCCTTTCTTAATTAATCTTTTAGTTATTGTTTGCTGGCTTTTAAATGCTTCCCAATCTTCTATCCTCCCACTAGATTTGGCTAATGTATGTGCCCTTGTTTTCAGTCGAATACTATCCTTTATTACTTTACTAAGCCACGGATGGCTGTCTTTTCTTTTACTCCCCTTTTTCCTCAGTGGAATATATTTATCTTGAAAGATGTGAAATATCTCCTTGAATGTAGACCACTGCTCTTGTACTGTCTTACACTTTAATCTGTTTTCCCAGTCCACTTTAGTCAATTCTACTCTCATACCTTCATAGTCTCCTTTATTTAAGCTTAGTACGCTGGTTTGAGATCCAACTCTCTCACCCTCAAACTGAATTTGGCATTCAACCATATTATGATCACTCATTCCAAGGGGATCCTTCACTAGGACATTTTTTTATTAATCCTGTCTCATTACACAGGACCAGATCTAAGATTGCCTGCCCCCTGGTTGGTTCAGTTACATACTGCTCAAGGAACCCATCCCTAATACACTCTATGAACTCTTCCTCAATGCTGCCATGCCCAATTTGATTAGTCCAATTAATATGATAGTTAAAATCCCCCATGATTATAGCTGTTCCCTTATTACAAGCCCCAACTATTTCCTGATTTATACTCCGACCAACAGAGTTGCTGCTGTTAGGAGGCCTATGGACTACACCCACTAGTGACTTTTTCCCCTTATTATTCCTTATCTCCACCCAAACTGTTTCACTATCCTGATCCTTTGACCCAATATCATTTCTGACTATTGCAGTGATTCCATCCTTGATTAACAGAGCAACCCCACCTCCCTTTCCTTCCTGTCTGTCCTTCCTAATTGTCAAATACCCTTGTATGTTTAGTTCCCATTCATGATTATCTTGCAGCCATGTTTCTGTAATGGCCACCAGATCATACCCATGTGTAGTTATTTGCACCGTCACCTCGTCACGAATGCTGCCTGCATTCAGATAAAGAACTTTCAAATATGTTTTCTGACAATTTATTCCTGCTTTTACCCCTTTTATTACTTTACCTTTATCATTATACATTCTGTCCCTTCCTGACACGCTCTGGTTTTTAATTGCCCCACTGCTACCTTGCTCTATTGCCTTCTCCGCTGTCATTTTTATTTTTCGCTCTCTTAAAACCTCCCCCCCACTAATTAGTTTACAGCCCTAGTTATTCGATTCGTCAGGATTCTAGTCCCAGCACTGGCCAAGTGAACTCTGTCCCAATGGAACAGCTCTCGCCTGTCCCAGTACTGATGCCAGTGTCCCAGGAAGCAAAACCCATTGCTCCCACACCATTCTTTGAGCCACGCATTTAACTCTCTAATTTTATTTACCCTAGCCAAATTTGCACGTGGCTCAGGTAGTAATCCAGAGATTATTACCCTTGTGGTTCTGCTTTTTAATTTGACTCCTAGCTGCTCAAACTCCCTCAGCAGAACCTCCTTCCTTGTCCTATCTATGTCGTTGGTACCAACATGGACCACGACAACTGGATCCTCCCCCTCCCACTCCAAGTTTCTCTCCAGCCCAGTGGAGATGTCCTTAACCCTGGCACCGGGCAGGCAACACAGCCTTCGGGACTCTCACTCTCAGCTGCAAAGAACTCTATCTACCCCCCTAACGATACTATCCCCTACCACTACAATATTTCTTTTAACTCCCCCCACTTGAATGGCCCCCCGTTCCACGGTGCTGTGGCCAGGTTGCTCATCTTCCCCACAGTCCCTGTTCCCATCCTCATGGAGTAAGAGCCTCAAACCTGTTGGACAAGAGCAAGGGCTGTGGCTCCTCCAACACTACCTCCTGGATCCCCGTACCTGCCTCACTTCTAGTCACACCATCCTGACCCTGGCCACGGACTACATCTGAATTAATTAATCTAATTGGTGTGACTACCTCCTGATACACAGAGTCCAGGTAACTCTCCCCCTCCCTGATGTGTCTCAGTGTTTGAAGCTCGGACTCCAGCTCTTCAACACGGAGCCGGAATTCCTCGAGCAGCCAACACTTACTGCAAATGTGATCACTGTGAGCATCAATGATGTCCACCAGCTCCCACGTATTGCAGCAGCAACACATCACCTGATCTCCCATTCTATGTAATTAATTAAATTTATTAATATTATTTTTAAATACCCTCTGCCCCGATTCTAGATGATGAATATCGCACCTTAGAAACTATAAACCACAGAGTTTAAGCTTAAAAAGAGAGAAATACTTACCAACCAATCACTTACCCACTTTCTGGTGACATCACATTTGGATTACTTTTTACCTCTCTCCTTCCCTCTGACTTCGGAGACTGGAGATTGGTCAACCTACCTGGGTCTCGGGAGCCTTTTATAGCCCCGCTCTGCCGCTCGCACCTCCGGCTGACACCCGCGGTCTGAAGCCTTACCTGGGTCCCTGAAGCCTTTTTAAGCTTCCTGCTCGTGCCTTCCACCGACACCCGTGGTCTGAGGCCTTACCTGGGTCCCTGAAGCCTTTTTAAGCTTCCCGCTCGCGCCTCCCGCCGACACCCGCGGTCTGAGGCCTTACCTGGTCTCTGGGGCCTTATTAAGCTTCCCGCTAGCGCCTCCCGCCGACACCCACGGCCTGAGGCCTTACCTGGGTCTCTGAAGCCTTTTTAAGCTTCCCACTCCCGCGGCCTGAGGCCTTACCTGGGTCCCTGAAGCCTTTTAAAGCTTCCCGCTCGCGCCTCCCGCCGACACCCGTGGTCTGAGTCCTTCCCTGGTCTCTGGGACCTTTTCAAGCTTCCCGCTCACGCCTCCCGCCGACACCCGCGGTCTGAGCCTGGGCCCCTGTCAATCATCCTCCCCTGCGCGCTGGGCCCCTGAGCTCCAGGCTGCCGCGCGGGGCTTTCTTTGTAAAGTCGGTGTTGAAGAGCCGCAATCAGTGAGGGAAAGTGAGTTTTCCCCCAGATCCGATCGAGATCAGAGGAGGGGAGAGAATAAAAGGGAATCCAAACCTGAGAGTCCGCGGATCCGGGCCCCGAGCGGAGCTTCTTCAATTTTGCGGAGCGCACCCGTAAGACAAAGGTCCTCTACCAACCTGCCCCCGCCACACAGTGCTGCCCTCGATTATCAAAATCCATGACAAGGCCTTGGACAACGTGGACCACTTTCCATACCTCGGCAGCCTACTGTCAACAAGGGCACACGTCGACGACAAAGTCCAACACCGCCTTCAGTGTGCCAGTGCAGCCTTCGGTCGCCTGAGGAAGAGAGTGTTTGAAGACCAGGACCTCAAACCCGGCACCAAGCTCATGGTCTACAGAGCAGTAGTAATACCCGCCCTCCTGTATGCCTCAGAGACATGGACCATGTACAGCAGGCACCACAAAGCAAAAAGTAAACCCTTTTCAATTTAATTTAAAATAAGACAATACTTTAGAAAATATGATTAAATATAAAATAAATATTCACAACCTCCGCCTTTTTACTTCAGACACACCCCTCCTCCAGCATTCATCTGTGTGAAAGGCGCAGCCGGTGCGGAATTCTTAAAGTGCATCCAGGAGAGCTTTTTGAGCCAGCATGTAGAAAGTCATACAAGAGAGGGGGCGGTACTGGACCTAATTCTAGGGAATGTGGCCGGGCAAGTGGTAGAAGTGTTAGTAGGAGCGCATTTTGGTGACAGTGACCATAATTCGGTGAGATTTAAGGTAGTCATGGAAAAGGACAAAGATGGACCAGAAATAAAGGTTCTAAATTGGGGGAAGGCCGATTTTAATATGATAAGGCAGGATCTGGCCAAAGTGGACTGGGATCAGCTACTTGTAGGAAAATCCACATTGGAGCAATGGGAGTCTTTCAGAAAGGAAATAGAGAGAATACAATGGCAACATGTTCCCGTAAAGGTCAAGGGTGGGACCAACAAGCCCAGGGAACCCTGGATGTCAAGGGATATACGAGGATGGATTAGGAAAAAAGGGAGGCTTTTGGCAGATACAAAGGACTAAAAACAGTGGAAGCCCTCGAGGAGTATAGAAAGTGCCGGGGGGGTACTTAAAAAAGAAATTCAGAGAGCAAAGAGGGGGCATGAAATAACACTGGTGGGCAAAATAAAGGAAAATCCCAAGGTGTTTTATAAGTATATTAAGGGCAAGAGGATAACCATGGAAAGAACAGGGCCCATTAGGGACCAAAGTGGCAATCTGTGCATAGAGCCAGAAGATATAAGTGGGGTTTTAAATGAATATTTTGCATCTGTGTTCACTATGGAGAACGACGATGTAGGCATAGAAATCAGGCAAGGGGATTGTGACATACTTGAACAAATTATCATCAAGAGGGAGGAGGTACTAGTGGTTTTAGCAGGCTTAAAAGTGGATAAATCCCCAGGCCCAGACGAGATGTATCCCAGGCTGCTGTGTGAGGCAAGGGAGGAGATTGCAGGGGGTCTGACACAAATTTTCAGAACCTCTCTGGCCACAGGGGAGGTGCCGGAGGACTGGAGGACAGCTAACATAGTACCATTATTCAACAAGGGTAGTAGGGATAAACCAGGAAATTACAGGCCAGTGAGCCGAACATCAGTGGTAGGGAAATTATTGGAAAAAATTCTGAGGGACAGAATGAGTCTCCACTTGGAGAGGCAAGGATTAATCAAGGATAGTCAGCATGGCTTTGTCAGGGGGAGATCGTGTCTAACCAATTTGATTGAATTTTGAGAGGGGGTGACTAGGTGTGTGGATGAGGGTAGTGCAGTTGATGTAGTCTACATGGACTTCAGTAAGGCTTTTGACAAAGTCCCACATGGGAGATTGGTCAAGAAGGTAAGAACCCATGGGATCCATAGAAACATAGAAGATAGGAGCAGGAGTAGGCCATTCGGCCCTTCGAGCCTGCTCCGCCATTCAATGAGATCATGGCTGATCATTCAAATTCAGTACCCTGTCCCTGCCTTCTCCCCATATCCCTTGATCCCTTTAGCCTTAAGAAATATATCCAACTCTTTCTTGAATATATTTAATGAACTGGCCTCCACCGCCCTCTGTGGCAGAGAATTCCACAGGTTCACCACTCTCTGGGTGAAGAAATTCCTCCTCATTTCAGTCCTAAATGGCTTACCCCTTATCCTTAGACTATGACCCCTGGTTGTGGACTCCCCGGCCATCAGAAACAGCCTTCCTGCATCTAGTCTGTCCAGGCCTGACAGAATTTTATAGGTTTCGATGAGATCCCCTCTCAATCTTCTAAACTCCAGTGACTATAAGCCCAATCGACACAATCTCTCCTCATACGTTATTCCTGCCATCCCAGGTATCAGCCTGGTGAATCTTCGCTGCACTCCTTCCATGGCAAGAACGTCCTTCCTCAGGTAAGGCGACCAAAACTGCACACAATACTCAAGGTGTGGTCTCACCAAGGCCCTGTACAACTGCAGCAAGACATCCTTGTTCTTGTACTCGAACCCTCTTGCTACGAAGGCCAATACACCATTTGCCTTCTTAACCGCCTGCTGCACCTGCATGCTTACCTTCAGCGACTGGTGCACAAGAACACCCAGGTCTCTTTGCACTTCCCCTTCTCCCAATCTATTGCCATTCAAATAATAATCTGCCTTCCTGTTTTTGCCACCAAAGTGGATAACCTCACATTTATCCACATTATAGTGCATTTGCCATGTTTCTGCCCAATCACCCAACCTGTCCAAATTGTACTGGAGTTTCAAGCCAGGGCAATTTGGCACATTGGATCCAAAATTGGCTTAGTGGCAGGAGGTAGAGGGTGATGGTCGAAGGTTGTTTTTGTGACTGGAAGCCTGTGTCCAGTGGTGTACCGTAGGGATCGGTGCTGGGTCCTTTGCTGTTTGTAGTGTACATTAATGATTTAGATATGAATGTAGGAGGTATGATCAGTAAGTTCGCAGATGACACGAAAATTGGTGGAGTGATAAATAGCGAGGAGGGAAGCCTCAGGCTACAGGACGATATAGACGGATTAGTCAGATGGGCAGAACAGTGGCAAATGGAATTTAACCCTGAAAAGTGTGAGGTGATGCATTTTGGGAGGACTAACAAGGCAAGGGAATACACAATGAATGGTAGGACCCTAGGAAGGACAGAGGATCAGAGGGACCTTGGTGTGCATGTACATAGATCCCTGAAGGCAGCAGGACAGGTAGATAAGGGGGTTAAAAAGGCATATGGGATACTTGGTTTCAATAGCCGAGGCATAGAATCTAAGAGCAGGGAGGTTATGATGGAGCTGTACAAAACGCTAGTTAGGCCACAGCTGGAATACTGTGTGCAGTTCTGGTCGCCACACTATAGGAGGGATGTGATTGCATTGGAGAGGGTGCAGAGGAGATTCACCAGGATGTTACCTGGGCTGGAGTGCTTCAGCTATGAAGAAAGACTGGACAGGCTGGGGTTGTTTTCCTTAGAGCAGAGAAGGCTGAGGGGGGACCTGATTGAGGTGTACAAAATTATGAGGGGCATAGATAGGGTAGATAGAAAGGAACTTTTCCCCTTAGTAGAGGGGTCAATAACCAGGGGGCATAGTTTCAAGGTAAGGGGCAGGAGGTTTAGAGGGGATTTGAGGAAAAACTTTTTCACCCAGAGGGTGGTTGGAATCTGGAACTCACTGCCTCACAGCGTCGGCGGGAAACCTGAGCGGCAGAGCGGGGTATAAAAGTCCCCAGAGACCAGGTAAGGCCTCACAGCGTCGGCGGGAAACCTGAGCGGCAGAGCGGGGTATAAAAGTCCCCAGAGACCAGGTAAGGCCTCTCAGCGTCGGCGGGAAACCTGAGCGGCAGAGCGGGGTATAAAAGTCCCCAGAGACCAGGTAAGGCCTCTCAGCGTCGGCGGGAAACCTGAGCGGCAGAGCGGGGTATAAAAGTCCCAGAGACCAGGTAAGGCCTCAGTGCGTCGGCGGGAAACCTGAGCGGCAGAGCGGGGTATAAAAGTCCCCAGAGACCAGGTAAGGCCTCAGTGCGTCGGCGGGAAACCTGAGCGGCAGAGCGGGGTATAAAAGTCCCCAGAGACCAGGTAAGGCCTCACAGCATCAGCGGGAAACCTGAGCGGCAGAGCGGGGTATAAAAGTCCCAGAGACCCAGGTAAGGCCTCAGTGCGTCGGCAGGAAACCTGAGCGGCAGAGCGGGGCTATAAAAGTCCCAGAGCCCAGGTAAGGCCTCAGTGCGTCGGCGGGAAGCCTGAGCGGCAGAGCGGGGCTATAAAAGTCCCAGAGACCAGGTAAGGTTTACCAGTCTCCAGTCTCTGAACTCGGAGGGAAGGAGAGAGGTAAAAAGTAATCCAAGTGTGACGTCACCAGAAAGCGGGTAAGTGATTGGTTGGTGAGTATTTCTCCCTTTTAAGCTTAAATCTCTTTGGTTTATAGTTTCTAAGTTGTGATATACACCATCTAGAATCGGGGCAGAGGATATTTAAGAATAATATTAATAAATTTAATTAATTACATAGAATGGGAGATCAGGCGATGTGTTGCTGCAGCAATATGTGGGAGCTGGTGAACACCATTGATGCTCACGGTGATCACATTTGCAGTAAGTGTTGGCTGCTCGAGGAACTCCGGCTCCGTGTTGAAGAGCTGGAGTCCAAGCTTCAAACACTGAGACACATCAGGGAGGGGGAGAGTTACCTGGACTCTGTGTATCATGAGGTAGACACACCAATTAGATTAATTAATTCAGATGTAGTCCGTGGCCAGGGTCAGGATGGTGTGACTAGAAGTGAGGCAGATACGGGGATCCAGGAGGTAGTGTTGGAGGAGCCGCAGCCCTTGCTCTTGTCCAACAGGTTTGAGGCTCTTACTCCCTGTGGGGACAGGAGCAGGGACTGCAGGGAGGATGAGCAACCTGGCCACAGCACCGTGGAGAAGGGGGCCATTCAAGTGGGGGGAGTTAAAAGAAATGTTGTAGTGGTAGGGGATAGTATCGTTAGGGGGATAGATAGAGTTCTTTGCAGCCGAGAGCGAGAGTCCCGAAGGCTGTGTTGCCTGCCCGGTGCCAGGGTTAAGGACATCTCCTCTGGACTGGAGAGAAACTTGGAGTGGGAGGGGGAGGATCCAGTTGTCGTGGTCCATGTTGGTACCAACGACATAGATAGGACAAGGAAGGAGGTTCTGCTGAGGGAGTTTGAGCAGCTAGGGGCCAAATTAAAAAGCAGAACCACAAGGGTAATAATCTCTGGATTATTACCTGAGCCACGAGCGAATTTGGCTAGGACAAATAAAATTAGAGAGTTAAATGCGTGGCTCAAAGACTGGTGTGGGAGAAATGGGTTTTGCTTCCTGGGACACTGGCACCAATACTGGGGCAGGAGGGAGCTGTTCCGTTGGGACAGGCTTCACTTGGCTAGTGCTGGGACTAGAGTCCTGGCGGATCATATAACTAGGGCTGTAGAGAGGGCTTTAAACTAACTAGAGGGGGGAGGTTCCTAGAGAGCAAATAATAAAAATGACAACAGAGAAGGTAATAGACTTTGGTAGCAGTGGGGAAATTAAAAACCAGAGCATGTCAGGAAGGGGCAGAATGTATGGAGTAAAAGGTAAAGTAATAAAAAGGGCAAAAGCAGGAACTAAGTGTCACAAAACATCTTTGAAATTTCTCTATCTGAATGCACGTAGCATTCGTAACAAAATAGATGAGTTAATGGCACAAATAACTACATATGGGTATGATCTTGTGGCCATTACAGAAACATGGCTGCAGGGTGACAATGCCTGGGAATTAAACATACCAGGTTATTTAACGATCAGGAAGGACAGGCAGGAAGGAAGGGGAGGTGGGGTGGCTATGTTAATAAAGGAAGGAATCACTGCAATACAGAGAAATGATATTGGGTCAAAAGATCAGGATAATGAAACAGTTTGGGTGAAGGTAAGGAATAATAAGGGGAAAAAAACACTTGTGGGCGTAGTCTATAGGCCTCCGAACAGTGGCAACTCTGTTGGACGGAGTATCAATCAGGAAATAGTTGAGGCTTGTAATAAGGGAACATCTATAATTATGGGGGATTTCAACTATCATATTAATTGGACAAATCAAATGGGGCAGAGCAGCCTTGAGGATGAGTTCATTGAGTGTATTAGGGATGGGTTTCTTGAGCAGTATGTAACTGAACCGACCAGGGGGCAACCAACCTTAGATCTGGTCCTGTGTAACGAGACGGGATTAATTAAAAATGTCCTAGTAAAGGATCCCCTTGGAATGAGTGACCATAACATGGTTGAATTCCATATTCAATTAAAGGGTGAGAAGGTTGGATCTCAAACAAGCGTGCTGAGCTTGAATAAAGGAGACTATGAAGGTATGAGAGCGGAATTGAGTAGAGTGGATTGGAAAAATAGATTAAAGGGTAAGATGATACATGATCAGTGGTGTACATTCAAGGAGTTATTTTACAACTTCCAAAAAATATATATTCCACTGAGAAGAAAAGGGTGTAAAAGAAAAGACAGCCATCCGTGGCTAAGTAAAGAAATTAAGGATAGTATTCGACTAAAAACAAGGGCATATAAGGTAGCCAAATCTAGTGGGAGGATAGAGGATTGGGAAAACTTTAAAAGACAGCAAAAAATAACAAAAAGATTGATTAAGAAAGGGAAGATAGATTATGAAAGTAAATTAGCAAAAAATATAAAAACAGATAGTAAGAGTTTTTATAGTTATATAAAAAGAAAAAGGGTGGCTAAAGTAAATGTTGGTCCCTTAGAGGATGAGACCGGGAAATTAATGGTGGGAAATATGGAGATGGCAAAAACACTGAATGAATATTTTACATCAGTCTTTACAGTAGAAGACACTAAGAATATCCCAACACTGGACAAACAGGGGGCTAAAGGGAGGAGGAGCTAAACACGATCAAAATCACTAAGGAAGTGGTACTCGGTAAAATAATGGGACTCAAGGCGGATAAATCACCTGGACCTGATGGCTTACATCCTAGGGTCTTGAGGGAAGTGGCGGTAGGGATTGTGGATGCATTGGTAATAATTTTCCAAAACTCCCTGGACTCGGCAAAGGTCCCGGCAGACTGGAAAACTGCTAATGTAACACCCTTATTTAAAAAGGGCAGTAGACAGAAGGCTGGAAACTATAGACCGGTTAGTCTAACATCTGCGGTAGGTAAAATTTTGGAGTCCATTATTAAGGAGACAGTAACAGGACATTTGGATAATCATAATTTAATAGGACAAAGTCAGCATGGTTTTATGAAGGGGAAGTCATGTTTGACAAATTTGCTGGTGTTCTTTGAGGAAGTAACGTATAGGGTGGCTAAAGGGGAACCAGTGGACGTAGTGTATTTAGACTTCCAAAAGGCATTTGACAAGGTGCCACACAAAAGATTATTGCTTAAGATAAAAAATCACGGGATTGGGGGTAATATTCTGGCATGGATAGAGGATTGGCTATCTAACAGAGGGCAGAGAGTTGGGATAAATGGTTCATTCTCAGACTGGCAATCAGTAACTAGTGGTGTTCCGCAGGGGTCAGTGCTGGGTCCCCAACTCTTTACAATCTATATTAACGATTTGGAGGAGGGGACCGAGTGTAACATATCAAAGTTTGCAGATGATACTAAGATGGGAGGGAAAGTAGTGAGTGAGGAGGACATAAAAAACCTGCAAGGGGACATCGACAGGCTAAGTAAGTGGGCAGAGATTTGGCAGATGGAATACAATACTGGAAAGTGTGAGGTTATGCACTTTGGCAGGAAAAATCGTAGAGCAAGTTATTATCTTAATGGCAAGAAACTGGAAAGTACTGAAGTACAAAGAGATCTGGGGGTCCTGGTGCACGAAACTCAAAAGGTTAGTATGCAGGTGCAGCAAGTGATTAAGAAGGCCAATGGAATGTTGGCTTTCATTGCTAGGGGGATAGAATATAAAAATAGGGAGGTATTGCTTCAGTTGTACAAGGTATTGGTGAGGCTGCACCTGGAATACTGCGTACAGTTTTGGTGTCCATACTTAAGAAAGGACATACTTGCTCTCGAGTCAGTACAAAGAAGGTTCACTCGGTTAATCCCGGGGATGAGGGGATGGACATATGAGGAGAGGTTGAGTAGATTGGGACTCTACTCATTGGAGTTCAGAAGAATGAGAGGCGATCTTATTGAAACATATAAGATTGTGAAGGGGTTGGATCGGGTGGATGCGGGGAAGATGTTCCCGATGATGGGTGAAACTAGAACTAGGGGGCGTAGTCTTAGAATAAGGGGCTGCTCTTTCAAAACTGAGATGAGGAGGAACTACTTCACTCAGAGGGTGGTAGGTCCATGGAATATGCTGCCCCAAAAAGCTGTAGAAGCTACATCATTACATAAATTTAAAACAGAAATAGACAGTTTCCTAGAAGTAAAGGGAATTAAGGGTTACGGGGAGCGGGCAGGAATTTGGACATGAGTCTAGGTTCGGATCGGTCATGGCCCTGTGGGTAGTGGAGCAGGCCCAGGGGCCGTGTAGCCTGATCCTGCTCCTATTTCGTGTGTCTAATTCTGTTAGATTCAGGAGATGGTTCTGTGATAGTGGATTGGCGGTTAGGATCAGATCAGCCATGATCTTATTGAATGGCGGAGCAGGTTCGAGGGGCCGATTGGCCTACTCCTGCTCCTATTTCTTATGTTTTTATGTTCTTATGAAAGGGTGGTCGAGGCAGGAACCCTCACAACATTCAAGAAGCATTTAGATGAGCACTTGAACTGCCATAGCATACAAGGCTACGGACCAAGTGCTGGAAAATGGGATTAGAATAGACAGGGCTTGATGGCCGGTGCGGACACGATGGGCCGAAGGGCCTCTTTCTGTGCTGTATAACTCTATGACTCTAACTCTGAACCGAAGTTCCTCGAGTTGCAGACACTTCTGGTCGCCACACTTTAGGAAGGATGTGAAGGCCCTTGAGAGGGTGCAGAGGAGATTTACCAGAATGGTTCCGGGGATGGGGGATCTTAGCTCCAAGGACAGGTTGGAGAAGCTGGATTTGTTTTCATTAGAGCAAAGGAGGTTGAGCTGTGATTTGATAGAGGTGTACAAGATTATGACGGGTTTGGATAGGCTAGACGGGGAAAGGCTGTTCCCACTAGTTGATGGTACAAGGACTAGGGGATACAGATTTAAGGTTTTAGGCAAGAGATACAGGGGGGATGTGAGGAGAAACTTTTTTACGCAGCGAGTGGTGATGACCTGGAACTCGCTGCCGACGGAAGTGGTGGAAGCGGAGACACTCAATGTTTTCAAGGGGAGACTGGATAGGCACTTGAGGGAAATAAACTTGCAGGGCTACGGGGATAGAGCGGGGGAATGGGACTGACTGGATTGCTCTACAGAGAGCCGGCACGGACTGGATGGGCCGAATGGCCTCCTTCTGTGCCTCTATGACTCTATGTGGTTGCTGTGGATCACACTGGGGTCCACCAGCTCCCACATGCTACAGCTGCAACACATCACCTGCCCGGCCATCTCTATTGTATTTTATTTAACTAATTAGGTTTCCAAGTTTTGAAATAACCAATTGTCTATTAATAGTTTTTAATCTAGGTAATAACCTTGTTTAATTTATTACATTTAGCTATATGCTTTAGGTCTTTACTGTAACTTAGCCCACAGTCCTAATTAAACCTGAGTTGTTTATATTTTTTCACGTATCAAGCAGCCCCTCTTACCCCCACCTCATCGAATTCGCTCACTCACCCAATTCCCGAGTTAAGTACTCTGTAGAAGCCGTACTCCGTAGAACTGGACTCCGTGCTACTTACCTCCCAAACATTTCTCCTTCCACACTCAAAAGGCCGATGAATTTCAGGTCCTGATGAACGGAGTGACTCTCTGAGCTCTTGATGTGAAGTTTGGTTTGAGTTTCCCCGTCTGTCAATCCTGCCCTTCTCACAGCCTGTGAAAGGAGTTTCCAAAAACCATCACCGAGAGTCCAGGACAGAAATTGACAACATTCTCCCCCAGCAACAATTCTCTTGTCCTCACCCAATCACGTTCCCTTAGCAACAAGGTATTGAAACTTCTTTTATACATTAGAGCAAAATATTACACACAGGTGTCTTCAACCAATCTCGCTCCCCCAGCAACAACTCCCCGGTCCTCACAGGATACTAGTTTGGCAACATTAAATGATATGGAACCTTCCAGAACTTTGGGCACTTTTTAATGGTTAATTACAAAACGGGCAGTTTTGCAGCTACCAATTACTGTAACTCATCAATACACACAATTCTGATTCATCGACTTTGCATCATAGAATAGTAGAATTACATTAATACATCCAAAGGGCTTCCAGCAAATAGTTTGCAGAAGGCTGCACCACTGAATAAATGTGAAATATTTAGTGTTTCCCACATTCAATAACTGTTCATTTTATTTTGCCTCATTTGAACACATTAATCTGACTGGCTGAAGGGCACTGATGTAATTTGATTGGAGGCCTTCTATCAATTATCTTGCCTATCCTCAATCTGGCAAGAAACTACTTAAAAATGTCGACTATTCCTCAATTCAATTAATGTCAAGCACAATGGTTTTAATGGAACAGACACAAACAGTTAATTCCTGCCCCTTGCCCACCACAACAGCACTTAGACATACTATGGGGAATCCTCATGGGACAAAGATGGAAGCTTTGTGAATTTAACACAAAATGAGGGCAGCTAATGTTGTAAAGCCTAAGGGGGAATTACAGTTTGTGTCCCGAGCTGAGCCGCCTCATCTTAAGCTGAGTTTGTTTTGTCTTGTTTCTTATTTACAAGTTCACTTCTTACAAGGCATTCTTTAATTCTTTATGTTGCTGCTTTAAGCTATATAATTTTCACCCTAACAGATATGTACTTGAAGTGCCGTAACCTACAGGGCTACGGACCAAGTGCTGGAAAGTGGGATTAGGGAGGATAGCTCTTTGTCGGCCGGCACGGACAAGATGGGCCGAATGGCCTCCTTCTGTGCTGTAAATGTCTATGATTCTATGATTCATTGATCATCCCATTCCCAAGTTGACTCTGTGTTAACTCTGGCTAAAGAGTTGGTGCAGGAGGGAGGGTTTTAGTTTCCTGGATCACTGGGTCTGCTTCTGGGGAAGGTGGGACTTGTACAAGTTGGACGGGTTGCACCTGGACCAGAACGGGACAAATATCCTTGCAGGGAGGTTTGCTAGCACTGTTGGGGGGGGGGGGTTAAACTAACTTGGCAGGGGGATATGATACAGAGTGGAGCTATAATAGGGGGTGATGTACAGCCAAATATAGAAGAAAAAACAAGTCAGCTTGGAAGGCAGAGCAAATATGTAACGGCACAAGGGAGTAGGGCAAGGCTGAATGGCATTTATTTTAATGCAAGGAGTCTTGCGAATAAGGTGGATAAACTGAAGGTGTTGATGAACACATGGAAGTATGATATTGTTGCTATCACGGAGACATGGTTGAGGGAGGGGCAAGACTGGCAGCTCAATATTCCGGGGTGTAGAATCTTCAGGCGAGACGGGGGGGGGGTGTAAAAGAGGAGGGGGTGTCGCAATATTAATTAAGGAGTCAATTACTGCTGTAAGGAGGGATGATATATTAACAGGTTCCTCTAATGAGGCCATATGGGTAGAACTTAAAAACAAAAAGGGGGGCAAGCACTTTGCTGGGAGTGTACTATAGGCCCCCAAACAGTCAGGGGGAGATAGAGGAACAGATATGCAGGCAAATCTCAGAGAAGTGTGCAAATAATAGGGTAATAATAGTGGGGGATTTCAACTTCCCCAATATTAACTGGGGTAGTCAGAGTGTGAAAGGCTTAGAGGGTGCAGAATTCTTACAGTGCATCCAGGAGAGCTTTTTGAGCCAGCATGTAGAAAGTCCTACAAGAGAGGGGGCGGTACTGGACCTAATTCTAGGAATGTGGCCGGGCAAGTGGTAGAAGTGTTAATAGGTGAGCACTTTGGTGACAGTGACCATAATTTGGTGAGATTTAAGGTAGTCATGGAAAAGGACAGAGATGGACCGGAAATAAAGGTTCTAAATTGGGGGACGGCCGATTTTAATATGATAAGGCAGGATCTGGCCAAAGTGGACTGGGATCAGCTACTTGTAGGAAAATCCACATCGGAGCAATGGGAGTCTTTCAGAAAGGAAATTGAGAGAGTACAATGGCAACATGTTCCCGTAAAGGTCAAGGGTGGGACCAACAAGCCCAGGGAACCTTGGATGTCAAGGGATATACGAGAATGGATTAGGAAAAAAAGGGGGGCTTTCGGCAGATACAAGGGACTAAAGACAGGGGAAGCCCTAGAGGAGTATAAAAAGTGCAGGGGGACACTTAAAAAAGAAATTAGGAGAGCGAGGAGGGGCCATGAAATAACATTGGCGACCAAAATAAAGGAAAATCCTAAGGTGTTTTATAAGTATACCAGCTGAAGTGCCCGGCGGTGCCGAGGGATTTTTGAGGGCATGTTGTTGTTGGAAGAGAGAGAGAGAGAGTGCGACGGGGGGAAGAGAGAGCGTGACTAGGGGGAAGAGAGTGCGTGACTGGGGGGAAGAGAGAGCGCGACTGGGGGGAAGGGGGGGAGGGGAAGGGGAGGGGGAGGGGAGGAGGGGAGAGGAGGGGGAAGGGGGAGGCGGGGAGGGAGGGAGGGGGGAGGCGAGGGGGAGGGGGAGGGGGGGAAGGGGAGGGGGGGAGGAAGGGGAGGGGGAGGAGGGGGGAGGAAGGGGAGGGGGAGGAAGGGGAGGGGGGAGGAAGGGGAGGGGGGAGGAAGGGGAGGGGGGGAGGAAGGGGAGTGGGGGGGAGGAAGGTGAGGGGGAGGAAGGGGAGGTGGGGGGGAGGGGTGGGGGGTGGGAAGGGGAGGGGGTGGGGGGGAGGAAGGAGGGGGTGGGAAGGGGAGGGGAGAAGGAGAGGGGGGAGGGGGAGAGGGGAGGGGTGGGTAGCGGGGGAGGGGTGGGGAGGGGGAGGGGTGGGGGAAGGATGGGGGGGAGCCAGCAGACCATCTCCCATCTGCCGGCGATGGCTCCGCTGAGCTCCGTGCCGCCCCACGCACTGACATGCCGAGTGCAGCGCCCCGGTGAGCCCGAGCCCTGCCCTCCCAAGGCCGGGCTTGAGATGGCCAATTGCGGCTGGTGAGCCCGGTTGCCGGGGTAACCCTCTGCGCTCCCCCTCCCCTCCCGAGCCCCACCCCCCCGCTAACCTGCTCGCTTCCCTCTGGCCGCGCTCTGTGTGGAGGTGCGCGTGCGCCATGCAGCGTGAGCGCGAATGAAGCGCGAGGAGCTTGCAGTGAGCGAGCCCAGCTAGCCTTTACCAAGATGGCTGGCCGCTGGTTCGGAATCGGGCCCAGTGGGATGGCCGGTGCATAGCTCGGGCGTGGCTGGGCAACAGACGCCCAGGCTTCGAGGCCTGCCTGCAAAAACGGTGAAAGGTAGGAAAATTATAGAGGTTAGAAAAAAGATTTACAAATGAATTAACTTTTTTAAAAACAATTTGGCCTAGAAATTGAGTTGACGCCGCGCCAGGGCTTTAGCGCCGGAAATTTAGCGCCGGCGCTAATTCCCTTGCGCGCCCCAAAAATTCAGTAGCGCCGCGCCCAGACGGCTGCCGGCGCTACTGGCGGGCGTGAGTGCCTCCCAATGGGCGCTGAGTGCCGCCTTGCGGCGCTAATCCGGCGCTGCGGCACCCGATGCGGTGCGGCAGGCTGGGGAAGTGCAGGCCTCCTCCTCCCATTAAGGAGGCGCTGCCTTCACCCGATCGCTGGCCGTTTGATTTTCTCAAAAATGAGCCCGGCACCTCGGACAAGTGCCGGGCTTGCAGGCCAGACGCATCTGTTCCGCGGGGGGGGGGGTGGAGGAGTCCGGGGAGGGAGGTGCGGGCAGGCGGCCGGCGGGAAAGCGGCCGGCCGCCGCGCGACCTTAATGCGCCGGCGCTAACTTGTGTAAGACTCGGTTGCCAGAGTCTTAGTTGCGGCTGCCACGGGCAAGGCGGCCGCAACTGAATTTTGGCGTTCGGGCGCGTTGCCACGGCAACCGGGACGCTGCGCACACCGATGACGTCATCGGTGCCGGCGCAGCGCAACCGGCTAACGCCGATGGCAGCGCCGAAGTGAATTTCAGAAACGGCTATCATTGCGGCGCGAGGCCCTCTAGCGCCGCAAAATGGGCGCTAACCCTACTGAATTTTCAGCCCTTTGTGTTTTAAAGCAACTTATTTTTTGGTGGAAATGTAGATTTGAAAAGAAACACGCAGAAAGCGGGAAAAAGAAATGAAAAGTTTGGAATCAAGATGGCGGCGACTCACCTCAGTTCAGAACGATAAGGCCCGCCCACACACGCACCGATTGGTCGACCGTCAGGTCACCGAAGCGTAGGATTGGTCAATCGTCCCGTCACTCGACTCTAGGAGGGCCCACCCCGCACTCGCCAGGAACCCGCCCCTGCCATGCAGTGATTGGTCGACTGTCGTGTCGCTCGACCGTCCGATTGGTCGACCTCGACGTCACTCAATGCTAATGAGCAGATAATGAGCGGAATTTTGAACGTTTTTTGGATACCGCGGGCAATTTTTGTCTGACCGAAACGTAAATATGCTTACGGCCATTCTGGAATCGTAAGCTTTCTTTTGATGTAACACACGTGTAGGTACGCTCTATAACTTGAGAGTGTATAGCCGGACAGACAGACAGACAGACGGAAAGACAGACAGAAGAACCGCTTTATCTTCTACTAGCTGGGGGAGCCCGGCGGTGCCGAGGCTTTCTCGAGGGCATGTTGTTGTTGGAAGAGAGAGAGGGAGCGACTGGGGGAAGAGAGAGAGGGAAGGAGAGAGAGAGAGAGGGAATGAGAGTGAGGGAAGGAGAGAGAGAGGGAAGGAGAGAGAGGGAAGGAGAGAGAGAGAGGGGGGAAGGAGAGAGAGAGAGAGAGGGGGAAGGAGAGAGAGAGAGAGGGAAGGAGAAAGAGAGGGAAGGAGAGAGAGACAGGGAGAGGGAAGGAGAGAGAGATTGGGAGTGTGAGAGAGAGAGAGATTGGGAGTGAGAGAGAGAGAGATTGGGAGTGAGAGGGAGAGATTGGGAGTTTGAGAGAGAGAGATTGGGAGTGTGAGAGAGAGAGAGAGATTGGGAGTGAGAGAGAGAGAGATTGGGAGTGAGAGGGAGAGATTGGGAGTGTGAGAGAGAGAGATTGGGAGTGAGAGAGAGAGACTGGGAGTGTGAGAGAGAGAGATTGGGAGTGTGAGAGAGACTGTGGAGAGAGAGAATGGGGAGATAGAGAGAGAGAGCGACTGAGGGGGAGAGAGAGAGCGACTGATGGGTGAGAGGGAGAGAGATGTGGAGAGAGAGAGAGGGAGAGACTGGGGAGATAGAGAGAGAGACTGAGGGGGGAGAGAGAGAGAGACGACTGAGGGGGGAGAGACAGAGCGACTGAGGGAGAGAGAGAGGGAGACTGGGGGAGAGAGAGAGAGATGGGGGAGAGAAAGAGAGAGAGAGAGACGGGGGAGAGAGACTTTTTCAAGGGCATGTTGTTGGAAGAGAGAGAGCGAGTGGGGGGGGAAGAGAGAGAGAGGGAGAGCGAGTGGGGGGGGGCGGCGCAGAGGCTTTTTTGAGGGCATGTTGTTGTTG